>NW_028188256.1:0-62000 GCF_964204655.1 Triturus cristatus
ACAAGGGGCTGAAGCATGTATTGTGCCACCCCTGGCCTGGCCTAACAAATTTGACACAACTGGCTGATCACTCAGCTGGGGTAAGTTGGTGTAACCACCTCTTACTTAGGTGTAGTATACCTATACCTAACCTTAAATGGGACACATGTTAACCTATAAGTCACTCCTATGGCAGGCCTTAACAATCCTGAAGGCAGAGTGCTTGGTTCCATGTGAGATGGTGCTCTGGAATGAGCTGAGCCTGTCTGCAGTGGTCGGAACAACTTCCTTCTACTGTTTCCAGATATCGTCATACCATATACTCTTAAGTGCATTATGAACCTCGCGGTTAAATGCTATCTTTGGTTTGGCTTTATCAAAACATGTCGAGTAAGGTGTCATACGAATTGGAATACTAACCCCTCGCCAATTCTGGCGACGGGGTTAGCATTCCACCCTTCTAGAGGGACACGACATGTACAGTACCTGAAACCCAAGTAAAATCAGACATAGCCTCAGCTCCACAAAATGGATGCTGCCACCACAGACACAAGTCTGCCCTCCTGCTGCTGGGAGTCCTTCTAGCTTGGGAGGTGTGGACAAAGGGTTTCCTGCCAGGGGAGGTGCGTGCACCACCCCAGACAGGATTTTGTGTATTGGTCAGGTAGGGCTTGAAAGAAACCAGACATGCCTGTGGCTCACAAGGAGCCTCGGTGCATATGCCAGTTCAAACCGGTCCTGGGGCACACCAGTCCCGGGCCTGGGGCGAGCTGGACAAAGGATTGGGGGTGTAACCACCCCCCTTCCTGGTCCCACCCATAGGGAGGGACCTAGCAGGTAGTCCGGCCCCTATAATCCGCTTAACCCCTTCAGCGCTGCGCGGATTCCCCCGTGGTGCTGAAGGGTTCGAGCGCGGGCGGGGCTATGACGGAACGATTCCGTCATGAGCACAGCTCAACCGATGCTCATGACGGAATCGTTCCGTCATGAGCATGGAAGGGGTTAAAGGTAGGAGCTGTGTCCTAAGACTTCAGACATCCTGGAATCAACTTGAAACTAAGAAGAAGACGGGAACTTCGACATTCTGCTGCACAGAAGACTGAAGGAAATCTCCCCTGTGGTCAGGGAGTGACCACCTTGCTAACGCAAGCACCATCCAGCGAATCAACGTCTGCTTTGCCGCCGCCTCCCGCCGGAGCCCGAGCCCAGAGACTGACAAGACCTGGACCTCCAGACCTCTCACCGCCCGATCCACAGTCTCTGAAAAGAGGAGACCCGTGGAGGCAACGAGATACGTGGAGCCAGCCATCTTGAAACGACCACGACAAGCTGCAAGTACAACAACCGAGGCTCCCTCCAAGTTGTGCTTTGGGATCTGAGAAGCCCAACCCTCGAGCAGCATCTGCACCAAAGGTGAGCCCTCCAGCATCTCCACGATCTGCGTGGGGCCCTTCTGCATTTTGCCACTCGACGCGCCTAACCGGTTGTTGGCCCGCTGGCTAGTGGCCATCTTGGCGACGAACTTCAAGAAATACACCACTGGTCTGGTTGCTCCAGACTGGCCCTTGCTCCCCTCCAAAGGAGCAGTCCCTCTGACCTTGAGGGTCAGAACCATCAGCTTATTTTGTTTTCCACAACAATTGCTTTTGCCAAGGCTTGTTTGCTTCGATCAAGTCGCCGACACCGCCGCCAGCGAGAGCCTGCGTGGGACAGCTCGTGAACCGACTCCTCGATGTCGTCGACCTCCAGGGACCACGTGGCTGCAGAGACAAGCTACACCTTTCTTCCTGTTTGCACCCGACATCGCCTGGTACCCACCTGGTGCCACGCTGGTCACTGGCTAGTGACTGTGAACACTGTCCCCTCTGCTTACAGGTCTTCTACGACTCCGATCCACTCTTGGATCCACCGCATCCCTTCCGGACCGACCGCCTGCAGCATCTTTGTCCACAGGCTCCATTGACCCGATAGAAGAAACCCGACGCACTTCGACACCTATGCACCCGCTTCCTGTGGGTGAGGTAAAGCTGGCACTCCGGGGCCAAAGTGTAGAGTAACATCTCTAGTGTCTGTGTTTCCAATCTTAAGGTCATAGTCCATCCGGAAGATCCTTTTTGCAGTAACTTTGTACTTTTTACGCACCCATTGAAAACCTATGGGAGCACGCGTGTGACTATTTGCTCTGCACACGCACCCCGTGGACCTCCTGGTCACTAACTGAAGTTAGCTCCTTGTAGGCCCAGCGATTCTAGAGGCCCTAGGCCTTTTCCCTTTTCTGTTCGTGGTACTTATACCACTATTTTAGTATATGGTTTGAGCGGCCACCAGGGCCTATCCATATAAAGTGCAACTTCTGTGTATTCTACTGTTTCTCACACACCCTACACTGCACGAACACCACTGCACTGCCCTAAACCCTGAAACGTCACCCCCAGCAAGACCCCCTACACTGCATGAACACCACTGCACTGCCCTAAACCCTGAAATGCACCCCCAGCAAGACTCCTAAACTGCACTAACACCACTGCACTGCCCTAAACCCTGAAACACCACCCCCAGCACAACCCCCTACACTGCGCAAACACCACTGCACTTCCCTAAACCCTAAAACACCACGCCCAGCATAACCCCCTACACTGCCCGAACACCACTGCACTGCCCTAAACCCTGGAACGCCACCCCCAGTACGACCCCCTACACTAGCCAAACACCACTGCCCTAAACCCTGAAACACCACCCCCAGCAAGACCCCCTACAGGGCCCCAACACCACTGCCCTAAACCCTGAACACCACCCCAGCACATCCCCCTACACTGCCCGAACACCACTGCCCTAAACCCTGAAACACCACGCCCAGCATAACCCCCTTCACTGCCCGAACACCACTGTCCTGCCCTAAACCCTGAAACTCCACCCCCTGCACGACCCCCTACACTGCCCGAACACCACTGCCCTGCCCTAAACCCTGAAACGCCACCCACGCACAACCCCCTACACTGCCCGAACACCACTGTCCTGCCCTAAACCCTGAAACGCCACCCTGCACAACCCCCTACGCTGCCTGAACACCACTGCCCTAAACCCTGAAACACCAGCCCCAGCAAGACCCCCTACACTGCCCCAACACCAGTGCCCTAAACCCTGAACACCACCCCAGCACAACCCCCTACACTGCCCGAACACCACTGCCCTAAACCCTGAAACACCACCCCAGCACGACCCCCTACACTGCCCGAACACCACTGCCCTGCCAAAAACCCTGAAACGCCAACCCCAGCACGACCCCCTTCACTGCCCAAACACCACTGTCCTGCCCTAAACCCTGAAACGCCACCCCCGCACGACCCCCTACACTGCCCGAACACCACTGCCCTGCCCTAAACCCTGAAACGCCACCCCCCGCACAACCCCCTACACTGCCCGAACACCACTGTCCTGCCCTAAACCCTGAAACGCCACCCCTGCACAACCCCCTACGCTGCCTGAACACCAGTGCCCTAAACCCTGAAACACCAGCCCCAGCAAGACCCCCTACACTGCCCGAACACCACTGTCCTGCCCTAAACCCTGAAACTCCACCCACTGCACGACCCCCTTCACTGCCCGAACACCACTGCCCTGCCCTAAACCCTGAAACGCCAACCCCCGCACAACCCCCTACACTGCCCAAACACCACTGTCCTGCCATAAACCCTGAAACGCCACCCCCGCACAACCCCCTACGCTGCCTGAACACCACTGCCCTAAACCCTGAAACACCAGCCCCAGCAAGACCCCCTACACTGCCCCAACACCACTGCCCTAAACCCTGAACACCACCCCAGCACAACCCCCTACACTGCATGAACACCACTGCACTGCCCTAAACCCTGAAATGCACCCCCAGCAAGACTCCTAAACTGCACTAACACCACTGCACTGCCCTAAACCCTGAAACACCACCCCCAGCACAACCCCCTACACTGCGCAAACACCACTGCACTTCCCTAAACCCTAAAACGCCACCCCCAGCATGACCCCCTACACTGCCCGAACATCACTGCCCTAAACCCTGAAACACCACCCCCAGCACAACCCCCTACACTGCGCAAACACCACTGCACTGACGTAACCCCGAAACGCCACCTCCCGCATGACCCCCTACACTGAACGAACACCACTGCACTGCCCTAAACCCTGAAACGTCACCCCCAGCAAGACCCCCTACACTGCATGAACACCACTGCACTGCCCTAAACCCTGAAATGCACCCCCAGCAAGACTCCTAAACTGCACTAACACCACTGCACTGCTCTAAACCCTGAATCACCACCCCCAGCAAGACCCCCTACACACCCCGAACACCACTGCACTAAACCCTGAAAAGGCACCCCCAGCAACACCCCCTACACTGCCCGAACACCACTGCCCTGCCCTAAACCCTGAAAAACCAGCCCCAGCAAGACCCCCTATGCTGCCCGAACACCGCTGCCCTAAACTCTGAAACACCAGCCCCAGGAAGACCCCCTACGCTGCCCGAACAGCACTGCACTGCCCTAATCCCTGAAACACCACCCCCTGCATGACCCCCTACGCTGTCTGAACACCACTGCACTGCCCTAAACCCTGAAACACCACCCCCCGCACAACCCCCTACGCTGACCGAACACCCCTGCCATAAACCCTGAAACACCACCCCCCGCATGACCACCTACACTGCCCGAACACCAGTGCGCTGTCCTAAACCCTGAAACATCGCCCCCAGCACGACCCCCTACACTGCCTGAACACCACTGAGCTGTCCTAAACCCCGAAGCACCACCCCAGCACGACCCCCTACACTGCCCGAACACCACTGCACTTCCCTAAACCCTGAAACACCACCCCCGCCTGACCCCCTACACTGCCCGAACACCACTGCACTGCCCTAAATGCTGAAACACATCCCCCACACTACCCCTTACACTGCCCAAACACCACTGCACTGCCCTAAACCCTTTAACACCGCCCCCCATGACCCCCTACACTGCCCGAACACCACTGCACTGCCCTAAACCCTGAAACACCACCCCCGCATGAGCCTCTACACTGCCAGAACACCACTACACTGCCCTACACCCTGAAACACCACCCCCAGCAAGACCCCACTTCCTGTGGGTGAGGTAAAGCTGGCACTACGGTGCCCAAGTGTAGAGTAACATCTCTAGTGTCTGTGTTTCCAATCTTACGGTCATAGTCCATCCGGAAGATCCTTTTTGCAGTAACTTTGTACTTTTTACGCACCCATTGAAAACCTATGGGAGCACGCGTGTGACTATTTGCTCTGCACACGCACCCCGTGGACCTCCTGGTCACTAACTGAAGTTAGCTCCTTGTAGGCCCAGCGATTCTAGAGGCCCTAGGCCTTTTCCCTTTTCTGTTCGTGGTACTTATACCACTATTTTAGTATATGGTTTGAGCGGCCACCAGGGCCTATCCACATAAAGTGCAACTTCTGTGTATTCTACTGTTTCTCACACACCCTACACTGCACGAACACCACTGCACTGCCCTAAACCCTGAAACGTCACCCCCAGCAAGACCCCCTACACTGCATGAACACCACTGCACTGCCCTAAACCCTGAAATGCACCCCCAGCAAGACTCCTAAACTGCACTAACACCACTGCACTGCCCTAAACCCTGAAACACCACCCCCAGCACAACCCCCTACACTGCGCAAACACCACTGCACTTCCCTAAACCCTAAAACACCACCCCCAGCATGACCCCCTACACTGCCCGAACACCACTGCACTGCCCTAAACCCTGGAACGCCACCCCCAGTACGACCCCCTACACTAGCCAAACACCACTGCCCTAAACCCTGAAACACCACCCCCAGCAAGACCCCCTACAGGGCCCCAACACCACTGCCCTAAACCCTGAACACCACCCCAGCACAACCCCCTACACTGCCCGAACACCACTTGTAGGAGAGTAGGGTCTGCTATCCTATGGTCACCCCAAATTTTTGCTTTTTGCTTCACTGGTTTTTGACATATTGAGGCTGTGGGCCTGCCAATCAGGCCCCCAGCCTGCTGTTCTCTCTACTAAATTAAAACTATGCACCCTAGGTGCATAACCAATTGGAAGTGGATCACCCTGTCAGCCCCTGTACCAGTGTACACTAGGTACCCAGGGCATTGGTGTACCCAAGGCCTGCCAGGGGCTGAAGCATGTATTATGCCACCCCAGGCTTGGCCTAACAATCTGACACAACTGGCTGATCACTCAGCTGGGGTAAGTTGGTGTAATCACCTCTTACTTAGGTGTAGTATACCTATACCTAACCTTAAATGGGACACCTGGTAACCTATAAGTCACTCCTATGGCAGGCCTTAACAATCCTGAAGGCAGAGTGCTTGGTTCCATGTGAGATGGTGCTCTGGCATGAGCTGAGCCTGTCTGCAGTGGTCGGAACAACTTCCTTCTACTGTTTCCAGATATCGTCATACCCTATACTCTTAAGTGCATTATGAACCTCGCGGTTAAATGCTATCTTTGGTTTGGCTTTATCAAAACATGTTGAGTAAGGTGTCATACGAATTGGAATACTAACCCCTCGCCAATTCTGGCGACGGGGTTAGCATTCCACCCTTCTAGAGGGACACGACATGTACAGTACCTGAAACCCGGGTAAAATCAGACATAGCCTCAGCTCCACAAAATGGATGCTGCCACCACAGACACAAGTCTGCCCTCCTGCTGCTGGGAGTCCTTCCAGCTTGGGAGGTGTGGACAAAGGGTTTCCTGCCAGGGGAGGTGCGTGCACCACCCCAGACAGGATTTTGTGTATTGGTCAGGTAGGGCTTGAAAGAAACCAGACATGCCTGTGGCTCACAAGGAGCCTCGGTGCATATGCCAGTTCAAACCGGTCCTGGGGCACACCAGTCCCGGGCCTGGGGCGATCTGGACAAAGGATTGGGGGTGTAACCACCCCCCTTCCTGGTCCCACCCATAGGGAGGGACCTAGCAGGTAGTCCGGCCCCTAGAATCCGCTTAAAGGTAGGAGCTGTGTCCTAAGACTTCAGACATCCTGGAATCAACTTAACACTAAGAAGAAGACGGGAACTTCGACGCTCTGCTGCACAGAGGACTGAAGCCAATCTCCCCTGTGGTCAGGGAGTGACCACCTTGCTAACGCAAGCACCATCCAGCGAATCAACGTCTGCTTTGCCGCCGCCTCCCGCCGGAGCCCGAGCCCAGAGACTGACAAGACCTGGACCTCCAGACCTCTCACCGCCCGATCCACAGTCCCTGAAAAGAGGAGACCCGTGGAGGCACCGAGACACGTGGAGCCAGCCATCTTGGAACGACTACGACAAGCTGACAAGTGCAACAACCGAGGCTCCCTCCAAGTTGTGCTTTGGGATCTGAGAAGCCCAACACCCGAGCAGCATCTGCACCAAAGGTGAGCCCTCCAGCATCTCCACGATCTGCGTGGGGCCCTTCTGCATTTTGCCACTCGACGCGCCTAACCGGTTGCTGGCCCGCTGGCTAGTAGCCATCTTGGCGACGAACCTCAAGAAATACACTGCTGGTCTGGTTGCTCCAGACTGACCCTTGCTCCCCTCCAAAGGAGCAGTCCCTCTGACCTTGCTGGTCAGAACTATCAGCTTATTTTGTTTTCCACAACAATTGCTTTTGCCAAGGCTTGTTTGCTTCGATCAAGTCGCCGACACCGCCGACAGCGAGAGCCTGCGTGGGACAGCTCGGGAACCGACTCCTGGACGTCGTCGACCTCCAGGGACCACGTGGCTGCAGAGACAAGCTACACCTTTCTTCCTGTTTGCACCCGACATTGCCTGGTACCCACCTGGTGCCACGCTGGTCACTGGCTAGTGACTGTGAACACTGTCCCCTCTGCTTACAGGTCTTCAACATCTCCGATCCACTCTTGGATCCACTGCATCTCTCCCAGACCGACCGCCTGCAGCATCTTTGTCTTCAAGCTCCACGGAACAGATAGAAGAAACCCGACGCACTTCGAGGCCTATGCACCCGCTTCCTGTGGGTGAGGTAAAGCTGGCACACCTGTGCCCAAGTGTAGTATTACATCTCTAGTGCCTGTGTTCCAAATCTTGAGTTCCTAGTCCATCCGGAAGATCCTCTTTGCAGTAACTTTGTACTTTTTACGCACCCATTGAAACCTATGGGAGCACGCGTGTGACTATTTGCTCTGCACACGCCACCCGTGGACCTCCTGGTCACTAACTGACGTTAGCTCCTTGTAGGCCCAGCGATTCTAGAGGCCCTAGGCCTTTTCCCTTTTCTGTTCGTGGTACTTATACCACTATTTTAGTATATGGTTTGAGTGGCCACCAGGGCCTATCCATATAACGTGCAACTTCTGTGTATTCTGTGATAATCTTGTTTGACGATTTGTGCTCCTGTGCTCATAAAGAGACTAGGGGTTACTTTGAGAAATAAATACATATATATTTTGAATATATATCTGTGTGGTGTCCTTTCATTGGTATAAAAGGGGGTTACATTTGGTAAAACAGCTGGCTTAACACGCTTCACGAGTTTAGCCTCAAAGACTGCTTAGCCTACGCTACCACTAGGGCAGCTAGTCCGAAAAGGTTGACTTACAACCACACCATAAGGGTTGCTCGGCATGGTACAAGGTGATCACTTTAACTAGTGAGCATCATATACCAGGCCAACTTCTCACATTGGTGAGCAGCGGTTGGATTTGAGCTTGCTGTGTTTTACCATTGTAATCTCTTGGTTACCAATTGAAAGATCACATAGGTACCTGTAGGTACATATAAAACAAGATTAGATATACATAAGTTCTACTGAACTTAGTTGTTGTAGAGCAAAGGGAGTAGCACACCCTGACTACAACTGCTAGATAGGTTTAGTAGGCAAACCCAAGTGTAGGTAGATTGCAACACATCCACCCACACTTAAGAGCAATGGCCGGGGCAGAGGGGTCCACTGTACCCATCTCTGTTGAGAGTGACCCCCAGAGGGCACCATCCAGCTTTGCTACCCTTAATCAGAATGAGCTCAGGCATTTGGCAACTCTTAGAGGCCTTAAACAGCCCAAGAACCCTACCTCTGCTGAGCTCAGAGAACTCTTACAGAATGATGAGAATCAGAGAGAACTCAAGAAAGCTTCCCAGTTAGCCCCCTTAGGGTCAGGAACAGGAGGCCCCCCTTCTGAAGATGCCATAGAGGTGCCCCCTTCCAATAGTCACCCCTTAGATGGGATGCCTACCACAGAGGAAGAAAGTGATGGGGATACAGATGTGAGTGGGGATGAAGGGAGAACTAGCCCAGTGCCAAGTGTTATACTTGGCCCAGCTAAACTAAGGCTATTGGGGACTGACAGTGGGTTCACCCCATTGGATCTCCCCAGTGGACTTAACACAGGGCTTGGAAGGCAAAGGAATCGCTCAGGTGACTCCAATGCTTCCCATGGCTCTAGAGGCTCTCAAGGTCACTCCAGAAGGAGACTGACCACTCCTCAGAGGAGGGAACATGAGGCCAGAATGCAGGAAGCCCAGCTGAGGATCAGGAAGCAGGAGCTAGAAGTCGCCCTGATGGAAGAAAAACTGAACAAGGCTAGGCAACCTAGAGAGAGTGGGTCTATACCCACTGGTGGCAGCATTGTCCTTAAGGACAAAGATAGGGTCTTTGATAATAGGAACCTGTCTAAGGTTGTGCCCCCCTACAAAAGTGGGGATGACATCCACAAATGGATAACTGCTCTTGAGAGAGCCTGCAAAGTACAGCAGGTTCCTGAAGACCAGTGGGCAGCAATCCTCTGGCTCTCCTTTGAAGGAAGAGGCAGAGACAGACTCCTCACTGTTAGAGAAGAGGATGTCAGAAATTACAGAGTCCTGAAGAGTGTTCTGGTAGATGGGTTAGGCTTAACCACTGAACAGTACAGGTTAATGTTCAGAGACACCCAAAAGACACAGACTCAGGACTGGTCTGAATATGTTGAATGTGCCACTAAGGCTTTGGAGGGTTGGTTGCTGGGAAGTAAGGTATCTGATTTTACAGGATTGTATAATTTGATGATGAGAGAACAGATTTTAAATAACTGTCAGAACCAGCAACTGCATCAACACTTGGTTGACTCTGATCTGACCTCTCCCCAAGAATTGGGAAAGAAGGCAGACAAATGGGTCAGAACCAGGGTTAAGCAAAAGAACCAGAACCAGGGCCAAGGGGGTGATCAGAAGAAAACAGACCAAAAGGGTGGAGATCAGAAACCTAAAGACCAGAAGTCTTCAACAGGGCCCCAAACTACTGCTAAGGAGGGTGGGTCCCAACAACAGTCCAAAAAGAAGAAAGAAGGTCAAAAGAAGCCCTGGTGCAATCATTGCAAAAATACAACTCACTGGACTAGTGATTGCAAAAAGGGTGGAGCCCCCAACACTGTTGCCCCTAAGGCACCTGCTCCCAGTACTACTGTTAGCAGTGTTGGTCCCCAGACAAAGGGTGTAGTGGGAATCACTATGGGAACTGAAGGAGATTCTGACTTAGACAGAACCCTGACACAGGCAGTCTTGATCTGTGATGGGGACATTGATTTGTCCCTGACTGTGAGCCCCAGTAACCTGGGCAAGTACAGACAGACTCCTTTAATAAATGACAAAGTGGCTCAAGCCTACAGGGACACATGTGCCAGTGTCACTATGGTGACACCAGGCTTTGTGGACCCTGGACAGTACATACCAGGTGAGAACTACCTGGTGACCAATGCCAGCAATGCCACTACTTCACATAGTGTGGCAGTTGTTAACTTCTCATGGGGAGGGGTAACTGGCCTCAAAAGGGTTGTGGTTAGTGCAGACCTCCCAGTAGAATGTTTGTTGGGCAATGACCTAGAGAGTTCTCTATGGTCAGAAGTGGAGTACAGGACTCATGCAGAGATGTTAGGTATATCATCACATGTCCTTGCTGTGACCAGGTCACAGGCCAAAAAGTGCCTCACTGAACCTCAGGTCTTGGATCCTGGAACAATGGACCAAGCACCTACCAAGAAGAAGAACAGGAGGGTCAAGGCTGTGCCTTCCCCCCTGCCTCAGAGTGATGATCAGCCTTCCCAGGAAGCTGATCTAGAGGACCCTGAAGGAACTGTCCCTGAAGAGCTTGAACCTGATCAGGTTGAGTTTCTGGGGACAGGGGGACCTTCAAGGGCTGACTTGAGGCAGGCTCAGTTATCCTGTCCCTCTCTTGAACCCCTCAGACAGCTGGCTGCTGCTGAGGCTGCTGGGAATGCTCAAGGTACCCATAAAGTGTATTGGGATGAAGGGCTCCTTTATTCAGAGGCTAGAGACCCCAAGCCTGGTGCAACCAGGAGGTTGGTTATACCTCTGCAATTTAGGGGCTTCCTTCTTACCTTGGCCCATGACATTCCTTTAGCAGGACACTTAGGCCAGAACAAGACTTGGGACAGACTTGTCCCTCACTTTCACTGGCCTCACATGAATGAAGATACAAAGGAGTTTTGTCGCTCCTGTGTTACCTGCCAAGCCAGTGGCAAATCAGGTGGCACAACAAAGGCCCCCCTAATACCACTACCTGTGGTGGGGGTCCCCTTTGAAAGAGTGGGAATAGACATAGTGGGTCCCATGGATCCTCCCACTGCATCTGGGCATAGATTTATACTGGTGGTAGTGGATCATGCCACCAGGTATCCAGAGGCATTTCCCCTTAGGACCACTACAGCTCCTGTTGTGGCCAGGGCCCTGCTGGGAGTATTCTCCAGAGTGGGGTTTCCTAAGGAGGTAGTATCTGACAGAGGTACCAACTTTATGTCAGGATACTTGACAGCTATGTGGAAGGAATGTGGTGTCAACTACAAGTTCCCCACCCCTTATCACCCACAATGCAATGGGCTTGTTGAGAGATTCAACAAGACCCTAAAGGGTATGATCAAAGGATTACCTGAAAAGCTCAGGCGAAGATGGGACATCCTTCTACCCTGCCTTCTGTTTGCTTACAGAGAGGTCCCACAAAAAGGAGTTGGCTACAGCCCCTTTGAATTGTTGTTTGGGCACCCTGTGAGAGGCCCACTGTGTTTGGTGAAGGAAGGATGGGAGTTACCTCTCAAAAAGCCTAAGCTAGACATAGTGGACTATGTACTTGGTCTCCGCTCCAGGATGGCTGAGTATATGGAGAAGGCATCCAAAAACCTTGAGGCAAGCCAGGCCTTACAGAAAGCTTGGCATGACCAAAAGGCTGTCTTGGTTGAGTATCAGCCAGGACAGAAGGTATGGGTGTTGGAGCCAGTGGCCCCAGCAGCACTCCAAGACAAATGGTCTGGACCCCATACAATCCTGGAAAAGAAGGGAGAGGTCACCTACTTGGTCGACCTAGGAACTCCCAGGAGTCCCCACAGGGTACTCCATGTTAACAGGCTTAAAGCATATGTTGACAGGGCAGACATGGGCTTGCTCATGGCTACAGATGAGGGACAGGAGGAAGAGAGTGACCCTCTCCCAGACCTGTTGTCTCAGAACCCTGAAGATGGCTCAGTTGAAGGAGTGACCCTGGGAGGCAACCTCACTGCCCATCAGCAGACTGAATGTAGACAGGTTCTACAATCATTTTCACATATGTTTTCCTTGATACCTAGTCAAACTGACTGGTGTACCCATGTGGTGGACACTGGTGACAGTCTGCCTGTAAAGAACAAGCTTTACAGACAACCTGACCACGTCAGGGACTGTATAAAGGCTGAGGTACATAAAATGCTGGAATTAGGTGTCATTGAACCCTCAGAGAGCCCCTGGGCTAGCCCAGTGGTTCTGGTCCCCAAACCTCACACCAAAGATGGCAAGAGAGAGATGAGGTTCTGTGTGGATTACAGAGGACTCAATGCTGTCACCAGGACAGATGCACACCCTATTCCAAGGGCAGATGAGCTCATAGACAAACTAGCTTCTGCAAAGTTTTTGAGCACATTTGACTTAACAGCTGGCTATTGGCAAATCAGATTAGCTGAGGAGTCTAAGGCCAAAACAGCATTCTCAACCCCAGGTGGGCACTACCAGTTTGTGGTGATGCCCTTTGGTCTGAAGAATGCACCTGCCACCTTCCAAAGGCTGGTGAACCAAGTCCTTACTGGGTTGGATGACTTTTGAGCAGCATATCTTGATGACATTGCTGTCTTTAGCTCCACCTGGGAGGATCACCTGATCCACCTGAAGAAGGCTCTTGAGGCCCTGCAGAGGGCAGGCCTCACTATCAAGGCTACTAAGTGCCAGATAGGGCAGAGTAAGGTTGTGTATTTGGGCCACCTTGTAGGTGGAGGCCAAGTTCAACCACTGGAGAGTAAGATACAATCCATCAAGGACTGGTCCCCTCCAACCACCCAGACTCAAGTTCGAGCTTTCTTGGGCTTGACTGGGTACTACAGGAAGTTTGTTAAGAACTATGGGTCCATTGTGACTCCTCTTAATGATCTGACATCCAAGAAGATGCCCAAAAAGGTTCACTGGACAGTAAGCTGTCAAAAGGCATTTGATGACCTGAAGGAGGCCATGTGCTCTGCACCTATCCTGAAAAGTCCTGACTACTCCAAAGAGTTTATTGTCCAAACAGATGCTTCTGAGTTGGGTGTGGGAGCTGTGCTGTCACAACTTAATGTAGATGGTCAAGACCAACCCATTGCTTTTATTAGCAGAAGGTTGACCCCCAGAGAGAAGAATTGGTCAGCTATTGAGAGGGAGGCCTTTGCTGTGGTGTGGGCCCTGAAGAAGCTGAGGCCATACTTGTTTGGCACTCACTTCAAGATTCAGACCGACCATAAGCCCCTCTTGTGGCTAAATCAGATGAAGGGTGAAAACCCCAAACTGCTTAGGTGGTCCATTTCCCTACAGGGGATGGACTTTACAGTGGAGCACCGGCCAGGTACTGACCATGGGAATGCAGATGGTCTCTCCAGGTACTTCCACTTAGGACATGAAGACGAGACTGGTCAAGGCTAGTTTAATGTCCCAGCGTTTGGGGGGGGGGGTTGTGTAGGAGAGTAGGGTCTGCTATCCTATGGTCACCCCAAATTTTTGCTTTTTGCTTCACTGGTTTTTGACATATTGAGGCTGTGGGCCTGCCAATCAGGCCCCCAGCCTGCTGTTCTCTCTACTAAATTAAAACTATGCACCCTAGGTGCATAACCAATTGGAAGTGGATCACCCTGTCAGCCCCTGTACCAGTGTACACTAGGTACCCAGGGCATTGGTGTACCCAAGGCCTGCCAGGGGCTGAAGCATGTATTATGCCACCCCAGGCTTGGCCTAACAATCTGACACAACTGGCTGATCACTCAGCTGGGGTAAGTTGGTGTAATCACCTCTTACTTAGGTGTAGTATACCTATACCTAACCTTAAATGGGACACCTGGTAACCTATAAGTCACTCCTATGGCAGGCCTTAACAATCCTGAAGGCAGAGTGCTTGGTTCCATGTGAGATGGTGCTCTGGCATGAGCTGAGCCTGTCTGCAGTGGTCGGAACAACTTCCTTCTACTGTTTCCAGATATCGTCATACCCTATACTCTTAAGTGCATTATAAACCTCGCGGTTAAATGCTATCTTTGGTTTGGCTTTATCAAAACATGTCGAGTAAGGTGTCATACGAATTGGAATACTAACCCCTCGCCAATTCTGGCGACGGGGTTAGCATTCCACCCTTCTAGAGGGACACGACATGTACAGTACCTGAAACCCGGGTAAAATCAGACATAGCCTCAGCTCCACAAAATGGATGCTGCCACCACAGACACAAGTCTGCCCTCCTGCTGCTGGGAGTCCTTCCAGCTTGGGAGGTGTGGACAAAGGGTTTCCTGCCAGGGGAGGTGCGTGCACCACCCCAGACAGGATTTTGTGTATTGGTCAGGTAGGGCTTGAAAGAAACCAGACATGCCTGTGGCTCACAAGGAGCCTCGGTGCATATGCCAGTTCAAACCGGTCCTGGGGCACACCAGTCCCGGGCCTGGGGCGAGCTGGACAAAGGATTGGGGGTGTAACCACCCCCCTTCCTGGTCCCACCCATAGGGAGGGACCTAGCAGGTAGTCCGGCCCTAGAATCCGCTTAAAGGTAGGAGCTGTGTCCTAAGACTTCAGACATCCTGGAATCAACTTAACACTAAGAAGAAGACGGGAACTTCGACGCTCTGCTGCACAGAGGACTGAAGCCAATCTCCCCTGTGGTCAGGGAGTGACCACCTTGCTAACGCAAGCACCATCCAGCGAATCAACGTCTGCTTTGCCGCCGCCTCCCGCCGGAGCCCGAGCCCAGAGACTGACAAGACCTGGACCTCCAGACCTCTCACCGCCCGATCCACAGTCCCTGAAAAGAGGAGACCCGTGGAGGCACCGAGACACGTGGAGCCAGCCATCTTGGAACGACTACGACAAGCTGACAAGTGCAACAACCGAGGCTCCCTCCAAGTTGTGCTTTGGGATCTGAGAAGCCCAACACCCGAGCAGCATCTGCACCAAAGGTGAGCCCTCCAGCATCTCCACGATCTGCGTGGGGCCCTTCTGCATTTTGCCACTCGACGCGCCTAACCGGTTGCTGGCCCGCTGGCTAGTAGCCATCTTGGCGACGAACCTCAAGAAATACACCACTGGTCTGGTTGCTCCAGACTGGCCCTTGCTCCCCTCCAAAGGAGCAGTCCCTCTGACCTTGCTGGTCAGAACTATCAGCTTATTTCGTTTTCCACAACAATTGCTTTTGCCAAGGCTTGTTTGCTTCGATCAAGTCGCCAACACCGCCGACAGCGAGAGCCTGCGTGGGACAGCTCGGGAACCGACTCCTGGACGTCGTCGACCTCCAGGGACCACGTGGCTGCAGAGACAAGCTACACCTTTCTTCCTGTTTGCACCCGACATTGCCTGGTACCCACCTGGTGCCACGCTGGTCACTGGCTAGTGACTGTGAACACTGTCCCCTCTGCTTGCAGGTCTTCAACATCTCCGATCCACTCTTGGATCCACTGCATCTCTCCCGGACCGACCGCCTGCAGCATCTTTGTCTTCAAGCTCCATGGAACAGATAGAAGAAACCCGACGCACTTCGAGGCCTATGCACCCGCTTCCTGTGGGTGAGGTAAAGCTGGCACACCTGTGCCCAAGTGTAGTATTACATCTCTAGTGCCTGTGTTCCAAATCTTGAGTTCCTAGTCCATCCGGAAGATCCTCTTTGCAGTAACTTTGTACTTTTTACGCACCCATTGAAACCTATGGGAGCACGCGTGTGACTATTTGCTCTGCACACGCCACCCGTGGACCTCCTGGTCACTAACTGACGTTAGCTCCTTGTAGGCCCAGCGATTCTAGAGGCCCTAGGCCTTTTCCCTTTTCTGTTCGTGGTACTTATACCACTATTTTAGTATATGGTTTGAGTGGCCACCAGGGCCTATCCATATAACGTGCAACTTCTGTGTATTCTGTGATAATCTTGTTTGACGATTTGTGCTCCTGTGCTCATAAAGAGACTAGGGGTTACTTTGAGAAATAAATACATATATATTTTGAATATATATCTGTGTGGTGTCCTTTCATTGGTATAAAAGGGGGTTACATTTGGTAAAACAGCTGGCTTAACACGCTTCACGAGTTTAGCCTCAAAGACTGCTTAGCCTACGCTACCACTAGGGCAGCTAGTCCGAAAAGGTTGACTTACAACCACACCATAAGGGTTGCTCGGCATGGTACAAGGTGATCACTTTAACTAGTGAGCATCATATACCAGGCCAACTTCTCACACCACTGCCCTAAACCCTGAAACACCACGCCCAGCATGACCCCCTTCACTGCCCGAACACCACTGTCCTGCCCTAAACCCTGAAACTCCACCCCCTGCACGACCCCCTACACTGCCTGAACACCACTGCCCTAAACCCTGAAACACCAGCCCCAGCAAGACCCCCTACACTGCCCCAACACCACTGCCCTAAACCCTGAACACCACCCCAGCACAACCCCCTACACTGCCCGAACACCACTGCCCTAAACCCTGAAACACCACCCCAGCACGACCCCCTACACTGCCCGAACACCACTGCCCTGCCAAAAACCCTGAAACGCCAACCCCAGCACGACCCCTTCACTGCCCAAACACCACTGTCCTGCCCTAAACCCTGAAACGCCACCCCCGCATGACCCCCTACACTGCCCGAACACCACTGCCCTGCCCTAAACCCTGAACCGCCACCCCCCGCACAACCCCCTACACTGCCCGAACACCACTGTCCTGCCCTAAACCCTGAAACGCCACCCCCGCACAACCCCCTACGCTGCCTGAACACCACTGCCCTAAACCCTGAAACACCAGCCCCAGCAAGACCCCCTACACTGCCCGAACACCACTGTCCTGCCCTAAACCCTGAAACTCCACCCACTGCACGACCCCCTACACTGCCCGAACACCACTGCCCTGCCCTAAACCCTGAAACGCCACCCCCCGCACAACCCCCTACACTGCCCGAACACCACTGTCCTGCCCTAAACCCTGAAACGCCACCCCCGCACAACCCCCTACGCTGCCTGAACACCACTGCCCTAAACCCTGAAACACCAGCCCCAGCAAGACCCCCTACACTGCCCCAACACCACTGCCCTAAACCCTGAACACCACCCCAGCACAACCCCCTACACTGCATGAACACCACTGCACTGCCCTAAACCCTGAAATGCACCCCCAGCAAGACTCCTAAACTGCACTAGCACCCCTGCACTGCCCTAAACCCTGAAACACCACCCCCAGCACAACCCCCTACACTGCGCAAACACCACTGCACTTCCCTAAACCCTAAAACACCACCCCCAGCATGACCCCCTACACTGCCCGAACATCACTGCCCTAAACCCTGAAACACCACCCCCTGCACGACCCCCTACACTGCCCGAACACCACTGCACTGATCTAAACCCCGAAACGCCACCTCCCGCATGACCCCCTACACTGCACGAACACCACTGCACTGCCCTAAACCCTGAAACGTCACCCCCAGCAAGACCCCCTACACTGCATGAACACCACTGCACTGCCCTAAACCCTGAAATGCACCCCCAGCAAGACTCCTAAACTGCACTAACACCACTGCACTGCCCTAAACCCTGAAACACCACCCCCAGCACAACCCCCTACACTGCGCAAACACCACTGCACTTCCCTAAACCCTAAAACGCCACCCCTAGCATGACCCCCTACACTGCCCGAACACCACTGCACTGCCCTAAACCCTGGAACGCCACCCCCAGTACGACCCCCTACACTAGCCAAACACCACTGCCCTAAACCCTGAAACACCACCCCCAGCAAGACCCCCTGCAGGGCCCCAACACCACTGCCCTAAACCCTGAACACCACCCCAGCACAACCCCCTACACTGCCCGAACACCACTGCACTAAACCCTGAAACACTACACCCAGCACGACCCCCTTCACTGCCCGAACACCACTGTCCTGCCCTAAACCCTGAAACGCCACCCCCTGCACGACCCCCTACACTGCCCGAACATTACTGCCCTGCCCTAAACCCTGAAACGCCACCCCCCGCACAACCCCCTACACTGCCCGAACACCACTGTCCTGCCCTAAACCCTGAAACGCCGCCCCCGCACAACCCCCTACACTGCCTGAACACCACTGCCCTAAACCCTGAAACACCAGCCCCAGCACAACCCCATACACTGCCCGAACACCACTGCACTGCCCTAAACCCTGAAAAACCAGCCCCAGCATGAACGCCTACACTGCCCGAACACCACTGCGCTGCCCTAAACCCTGAAACACAACCCCCCGCACAACCCCCTACACAGCCCAAACACCACTGCACTGCTCTAAACCCTGAATCACCACCCCCAGCAAGACCCCCTACACACCCCGAACACCACTGCACTAAACCCTGAAAAGCCACCCCCAGCAACACCCCCTACACTGCCTGAACACCACTGCCCTGCCCTAAACCCTGAAAAACCAGCCCCAGCAAGACCCCCTATGCTGCCAGAACACCGCTGCCCTACACTCTGAAACACCAGCCCCAGGAAGACCCCCTACGCTGCCCGACCAGCACTGCACTGCCCTAATCCCTGAAACATCACCCCCTGCATGACCCCCTACGCTGTCTGAACACCACTGCACTGCCCTAAACCCTGAAACACCACCCCCCACACAACCCCCTGCGCTGACCGAACACCCCTGCCATAAACCCTGAAACACCACCCCCCGCATGACCCCCTACATTGCCCGAACACCAGTGCGCTGTCCTAAACCCTGAAACATCGCCCCCAGCATGACCCCCTACACTGCCTGAACACCACTGAGCTGTCCTAAACCCCGAAGCACCACCCCAGCACGACCCCCTACACTGCCCGAACACCACTGCACTTCCCTAAACCCTGAAACACCACCCCCGCCTGACCCCCTACACTGCCCGAACACCACTGCACTGCCCTAAATGCTGAAACACCTCCCCCACACTACCCCTTACACTGCCCAAACACCACTGCACTGCCCTAAACCCTTTAACACCGCCCCCCATGACCCCCTACACTGACCGAACACCACTGCACTGCCCTAAACCCTAAAACACCACCCCCGCATGAGCCTCTACACTGCCAGAACACCACTACACTGCCCTACACCCTGAAACACCACCCCCAGCAAGACCCCCTACACTGCCCGAACACCACTTTTCTGCCCTAAACCCTGAAACGCTTCCCCAGCACGACCCCCTACACTGCCCGAACACCACTGCACTGCCCTAAACCCTGAAACGCCATGCCCAGCACGATCAACTACACTGCCCGAACACCACGGCACTAAATCCTGAAAAGCCACCGCCAGCAAGACCCCCTACACTGCCCGAACACCACTGCACTGCCCTAAACCCTGAAACACCACCCCCGCATGAGCCCCTACACTGCCCGAAAACCACTACACTGCCCTATACCCTGAAACACCAGCCCCAGGACGACCCCCTACGCTGCCCGAACACCACTGCACTGCCCTAAACCCTGAAACACCAACCCCTGCAAGACCCCCTACACTGCCCGAATACCACTGCACTGCCCTAAACCCTGAAACGCCATACCCAGCACGACCAACTACACTGCCCGAACACCACTGCCCTAAACCCTGAAACACCACCCCAGCAAGACCCCGTACACTGCCTGAACACCACTGCATTGCCCTACAACCTGAAACGCCACCGCGAGCACGACCCCCAACACTGCCCGAACACTAGTGCACTGCTCTAAACCCTGAAACACCACCCCCAGAATGACCCACTACACTGTCCGAACACCACTACTCTGCCCAAAATCCTGAAACGCCACCCCCAGCACGACCCCCTACACTGCCCGAACACCACAGCGCTACCCTAAACACTGAAACGCCACCCCAGCAAGGCCCCCTACACTCCCCAAACATCACTGCCCTAAACCCTGAAACACCACCCCCTGCACGACCCCCTCACTGCCCGAACACCACTGCACTGCTCTAAACTCTGAAACGCCACCCACAGCATGACCCCCTACACTGCCCGAACACCAATGCACTGCCCTAAACCCTGAAACGCCAACTCCCGCACGACCCCCTACACTGCACGAACACCACTGCACTGCCCTAAACCCTGAAAAGTCACCCCCAGCAAGACCCCCTACACTGCATGAACACCACTGCACTGCCCTAAACCCTGAAATGCACCCCCAGCAAGACCCCTAAACTGCACTAACACCACTGCACTGCCCTAAACCCTGAAACACCACCCGCAGCACAACCCCCTACACTTCGCAAACACCATTGCTCTTCCTTAAACCCTAAAATGCAACCCCCAGCACGACCCCCTACACTGCCCGAACACCACTGCACTGCCCTAAACCCTGGAAAGCCACCCCCAGTACGACCCCCTACAGTGGCCAAACACCACTACCCTAAACCCTGAAACACCACCCCCAGCAAGACCCCCTACACGGCCCCAACACCACTGCCCTAAACCCTGAACACCACCCCAGCACAACCCCCTACACTGCCCAAACAACACTTTCCTAAACCCTGAAACACCGCCCCCAGCACGACCACGACCCCTTACACTGCCCGAACACAACTGCCCTGCCCAAAAACCTGAAACGCCAACCCCAGCACAACCCCCTTCACTGCCCGAACACCACTGCCCTGCCTTAATCCCTGAAACGCCACCCCCGCATGACCCCCTACACTGCTCTAACACCACTGCCCTGCCCTAAATCCTGAAACGCCATCCCCGTACAACCCCCTACACTGCCCTAACACCACTGTCCTGCCCTAAACCCTGAAACGACACCACCGCACTACCCCATACACTGCCTGAACACCACTACACTGCAGTAAACCCTGAAACGCCACCCCCACACGACCCCCTACACTGCCAGAACACCACTGCACTGCCCTAAACCATGAAATGCCACCCCCGCACGAGCCCCTAAACTGCTCCAACACCACTGCACTGCCCTAAACCCTGAAACGCATCCCCCGCACGACCCCCTACACTGCCCGAACACCACTAGACAGCCCTAAACCCTGAAACGCCATGCTCAGCACGACCAACTACACTGGCCGAACACCACTGCACTAAACCCTGAAAAGTCACCCCCAGCACAACCCCCTACACTGCCCGAACACCACTGCCCTAAACCCTGAAACACCACCCCCAGCACGACCCCCTACACTGCCCAAACACCACTGCCCTGCCCAAAACCCTGAAACGCCAACCCCAGCACGACCCCGTACAGTGCCCAAACACCACTGCCCTGCCGTAAACCCTGAAACACCACACCCTGCACAACCCCCTACACTGCCCGAACACCACTAACCTGTCCTAAACCCTGAAACGCCACCCCCCGCACAACCCCCTACACTGCCCGAACACCACTGCCCTGCCCTAAACCCTGAAATGCCACACCCGCACTACCCCCTACACTGCCCGAACCCCACTGCACTGCCCTAAACCCTGAAATGCCACCCCCGCACGAACCCCTACACTGCCTGAACACCACTGCACTACCCTAAGCCCTGAAATTCCACACCGCATGACCCCCTACACTGCTCGAACACCACTGCACTGCCCTAAACCATGAAAAGCCACCCCCAGCAAGACACCCTACACTACCCGAACACCACTGCACTGCCCTAAACCCTGAAACACCAGCCCCAGCACGACCCCCTACACTGCCCGATCACCACTGTGCTGCCCTAAACCCTGAATCACCAGCCCCAGCACAACCCTCTACACTGCCTGAACACCACTGCACTGCCCTAAACCCTGAAACACCAGCCCCAGCACGACCCCCCTACACTGCCCGAACACCACTGCACTGCCCTAAACCCTGAAACGCCACCACCAGCACGACCCCCTACACTGCCCGAACACCAATGCACTGCCCTAAACCCTGAAACGCCACCTCCCGCACGACCCCCTACACTGCACGAACACCACTGCACTGCCCTAAACCCTGAAACGTCACCCCCAGCAAGACCCCCTACTCTGCATGAACACCACTACACTGCCCTAAACCCTGAAATGCACCCCCAGCAAGACACCCTACACTGCACTAACACCACTGCTCTGCCCTAAACCCTGAAACACCAACCCCAGCACAACCCCCTACATTGTGCAAACGCCACTGCACTTCCCTAAACCCTAAAACGCCACCCCCAGCATGACCCCTACACTGCCTGATCACCACTGCACTGCCCTAAACCCTGGAACGCCACCCCCAGTACGACCCCCTACACTGGCCAAACACCACTGCCCTAAACCCTGAAACACCACCCCCAGCAAGACCCCCTACACGGCCCCAACACCACTGCCCTAAACCCTGAACACCACCCCAGCACAACCCCCTACACTGCCCGAACACCACTGCCCTAAACCCTGAAACACCACCCCCAGCATGACCCCCTACACTGCCCTGCCCAAAACCCTGAAACGCCAACCTCATCACGACCCCCTTCACTGCCCGAACACCACTGCCCTGCCCTAAACCCTGAAACGCCACCCCCCGCATGACCCCCTACACTGCCCGAACAACACTGCACTGCCCTAAACCCTGAAATGCCACCCCCACACGACCCCCTAAACTGCTCGAACACCACTGCACTGCCCTAAACCCTGAAACGCCTCCCCAGCATGACCAACTACACTGCCCGAACACCACTGCACTAAACCTTGAAAAGCCACCCCCAGCACAACCCCTACACTGCCCGAACACCACTGCCCTAAACCCTGAAACACCACCCCCAGCACGACCCCCTAAACTGCCCGAACACCACTGCCCTGCCCAAAACCCTGAAACGCCAACCCCAGCATGACCCCATACACTGCCCGAACACCACTGCCCTGCCCTAAACCCTGAAACGCCACCCCCGCACTACCCCCTACACTGCCCGAACACCGCTACACTAAACCCTGAAACACCACCCCCACACGACCCCCTACCCTGCCCGAACACCACTGCACTGCCCTAAACCCTGTAATGTCACCCCCGCACAACCCCCTACACTGCTCGAACACCACTGCACTGCCCTAAACCCTGAAACGCCTCCCCCGCACGACCCCCTACACTGCCCGAACACCACTGCCCTGCCCTAAACCCTGAAACGCCACCCCCGCACTACCCCCTACACTGCCCGAACAACCGCTACACTAAACCCTGAAACGCCACCCCCACATGACCCCCTACCCTGCCCGAACACCACTGCCCTGCCCTAAACCCTGAAACGCCACCCCCCGCACGACCCCCTACACTGCCCGAACACCACTGCCCTCCCCTAAACCCTGAAATGCCACCTCCCATACCACACCCTACACTGCACGAACACCACTGCCCTGCCCTAAACCCTTAAATGCCACCCCGCACTACCCCTACCCTGCCCGAACACCACTGCCCTGCCTTAAACCCTGAAACGCCACCCCCGCACGACCCCCTACACTGCCCAGACACCACTGCACTGCCCTAAGCCCTGAAATTCCACCCCGCATGACCCCCTACACTGTGCAAACACCACTGCACTACCCTAAACCCTAAGACTCCACCCCCAGCAGGACCCCTTACACTGCCCGAACACCACTGCACTGCCCTCAACCCTAGAATGTCACCCCCAGTACGACCCCCTACACTGGCCAAACACCACTGCCCTAAACCCTGAAACACCACCCCCAGCAAGACCCCCTACAGGGCTCCAACACCACTGCCCTAAACCCTGAACACCATCCCAGCACAACCCCCTACACTGCCCGAACACCACTGCCCTAAACCCTGAAACACCACCCCCAGCATGACCCCCTACACTGCCCGAACACAACTGCCCTGCCCAAAACCCTGAAACGCCAACCCCAGCACGACCCCGTTCACTGCCCGAACACCACTGTCCTGCCCTAAACCCTGAAACGCCACCCCATGCACGACCCCCTACACTGCCCGAACACCACTGCCCTGCCCTAAACCCTGAAACGCCATCCCCCGCACAACCCCCTACACTGCCCGAACACCACTGTCCTGCCCTAAACCCTGAAACGGCACCCCCGCACAACCCCCTACACTGCCTGAACACCACTGCCCTAAACCCTGAAACACCAGCCCCAGCACGACCCCATACACTGCCCGAACACCACTGCACTGCCCTAAACCCTGAAACACCAGCCCCAGCATCAACGCCTACACTGCCCGAACACCACTGCGCTGCCCTAAACCCTGAAACATAACCCCCCGCACAACCCCCTACACTGCCTGAACACCACTGCACTTCCCTAAACCCTAAAACACCACCCCCAGCCAGACCCGCTACACTGCCCGAACACCACTGCACTGCTCTAAACACTGAATCTCCAACCTCAGCAAGAACCCCAACGCTGCCCGAACACCTCTGCCCTAAACTCTGAAACACCAGCCTCAGGACGACCCCCTACGCTGCCCAACAGCACTGCAATTCCCTAATCCCTGAAACACCACCCCCTGCATGACCCCCTACGCTGTCTGAACACCACTGCACTGCCCTAAACCCTGAAACACCACCCCCCACACAACCCCCTACGCTGACCGAACACCACTGCCATAAACCCTGAAACACCAACCCCCGCATGACCCCCTACGCTGCCCGAACACCAGTGCGCTGTCCTAATCCCTGAAACACCGCCCCCAGCACGACCCCCTACACTGCCTGAACACCACTGAGCTGTCCTAAACCCCGAAGCACCACCCCAGCACGACCCCCTACACTGCCCGAACACCACTGCACTTCCCTAAATCCTGAAACACCACCCCCGCATTACCCCTACACAGCCCGAACACCACTGCACTGCCCTAAATGCTGAAACACCTCCCCCACACTACCCCCTACACTGCCCGTACACCACTGCACTGCCCTAAACCCTGAAACACCACCCCCGCATGAGCCCCTACACTGCCCGAACACCACTACACTGCCCTACACCCTGAAACACCACCCCCAGCAAGACCTCCTACACTGCCCGAATACCACTTTACTGCCCTAAACCCTGAAACTCTTCCCCAGCACGACCCCCTACACTGCCCGAACACCACTGCACTGCCCTAAACCCTGAAACGCCATGCCCAGCACGATCAACTACACTGCCCGAACACCACGGCACTAAACCCTGAAAAGCCACCGCCAGCAAGACCCCCTACACTGCCCGAACACCACTGCACTGCCATAAACCCTGAAACACCACCCCCGCATGAGCCCCTACACTGCCCGAACACCACTACACTGCCCTAAACCCTGAAACACCAGCCCCAGCAAGACCCCCACGCTACCCAAACACAACTGCCCTATACCCTAAAACACCAGCCCCAGGACGACCCCCTACGCTGCCCGAACACCACTGCACTGCCCTAAACCCTGAAACACCAACCCCTGCAAGACCCCCTACGCTGCTCGAATACCACTGCACTGCCCTAAAACCTGAAACGCCATACCCAGCACGACCAACTACACTGCCCGAACACCACTGCCCTAAACCCTGAAACACCACCCCCAGCAAGACCCCCTACACTGCCTGAACACCACTGCACTACCCTAAGCCCTGAAACGCCACTGCCAGCACGTCCCCCAACACTGCCCGAACACTAGTGCACTGCTCTAAACCCTGAAACACCACCCCCAGAATGACCCACTACACTGCCCGAACACCACTACTCTGCCCAAAATCCTGAAACGCCACCCCCAGCACGACCCCCTACACTGCCCGAACACAACTGCACTACCCTAAACACTGAAACGCCACCCCAGCAAGGCCCCCTACACTCCCCAAACATCACTGCCCTAAACCCTGAAACACCACCCCCTGCACGACCCCTTACACTGCCCGAACACCACTGCACTGCCCTAAATCCTGAAACGCCACCCACAGCACGACCCCCTACACTGCCCGTACACCAATGCACTGCCCTAAACCCTGAAACTCCAACTCCCGCACGACCCCCTACACTGCACGAACACCACTGTACTGCCCTGAACCCTGAAAAGTCACCCCCAGCAAGACCCCCTACACTGCATGAACACCACTGCACTGCCCTAAACCCTGAAATGCACCCCCAGCAAGACCCCTAAACTGCACTAACACCACTGCACTGCCCTAAACCCTGAAACACCACCCCCAGCACAATCCCCTACACTGCGCAAACACCATTGCTCTTCCCTAAACCCTGAAACGCCACCCACAGCACGTTCCCCTATACTGCCCGAACACCACTGCACTGACCTAAACCCTGAAACGCCACCTCCCGCATGACCCACTACACTGCACGAACACCACTGCACTGCCCTAAACCCTGAAATGCCACCCCCAGCACAACCCCCTACACTGCGCAAACACCACTGCACTTCCCTAAACCCTAAAACGCTACCCCCAGCATGACCCCCTACACTGCCCGAACACCACTGCACTGCCCTAAACCCTGCAACGCCACCCCCAGTATGACCCCCTACACTAGCCAAACACCACTGCCCTAAACCCTGAAACACCACCCCCAGCAAGACCCCCTGCAGGGCCCCAACACCACTGCCCTAAACCCTGAACACCACCCCAGCACAACCCCCTACACTGCCCGAACACCACTGCCCTAAACCCTGAAACACCACGCCCAGCACGACCCCCTTCACTGCCCGAACACCACTGTCCTGCCCTAAACCCTGAAACGCCACCCCGTGCACGAACCCCTACACTGCCCGAACACCACTGCCCTGCCCTAAACCCTGAAACGCCACCCCCGCACAACCCCCTACACTGCCCGAACACCACTGTGCTGCCCTAAACCCTGAAACGCCACCCCCGCACAACCCCCTACGCTGCCTGAACACCACTGCCCTAAACCCTGAAACACCAGCCCCAGCACGACCCCATACACTGCCCGAACACCACTGCACTGCCCTAAACCCTGAAACACCATCCCCAGCATGAACGCCTACACTGCCCGAACACCACTGCGCTGCCCTAAACCCTGAAACACAACCCCCCGCACAACCCCCTACACAGCCCAAACACCACTGCACTGCTCTAAACCCTGAATCACCACCCCGAGCAAGACCCCCTACACACCCCGAACACCACTGCACTAAACCCTGAAAAGCCACCCCCAGCAACACCCCCTACACTGCCCGAACACCACTGCCCTGCCCTAAACCCTGAAAAACCAGCCCCAGCAAGACCCCCTATGCTGCCCGAACACTGCTGCCCTAAACTCTGAAACACCAGCCCCAGGACGACCCCCTACGCTGCCCGAACAGCACTGCACTGCCCTAATCCCTGAAACAACACCCCCTGCATGACCCCCTACGCTGTCTGAACACCACTGCACTGCCCTAAACCCTGAAACATCACCCCCCACAACACCCCCTACGCTGACCGAACACCACTGCCATAAACCCTGAAACACCACCCCCCGCATGACCCCCTACACTGCCCGAACACCAGTGCACTGTCCTAAACCCTGAAACATCGCCCCCAGCATGACCCCCTACACTGCCTGAACACCACTGAGCTGTCCTAAACCCCGAAGCACCACCCCAGCACGACCCCCTACACTGCCCGAACACCACTGCACTTCCCTAAACCCTGAAACACCACCCCCGCCTGACCCCCTACACTGCCCGAACACCACTGCACTGCCCTAAATGCTGAAACACCTCCCCCACACTACCCCTTACACTGCCCAAACACCACTGCACTGCCCTAAACCCTTTAACACCGCCCCCCCATGATGCCCTACACTGCCCGAACACCACTGCACTGCCCTAAACCCTGAAACACCACCCCTGCATGAGCCTCTACACTGCCAGAACACCACTACACTGCCCTACACCCTGAAACACCACCCCCAGCAAGACCCCCTACACTGCCCGAACACCACTTTTCTGCCCTAAACCCTGAAAAGCTTCCCCAGCACGACCCCCTACACTGCCCGAACACCACTGCACTGCCCTAAACCCTGAAACGCCATGCCCAGCACGATCAACTACACTGCCCGAACACCACTGCACTGCCCTAAACCCTGAAACACCACCCCCGCATGAGCCCCTACACTGCCCGAAAACCACTACACTGCTCTAAACCCTGAAACACCAGCCCCAGGAAGACCCCCCACGCTACCCAAACACAACTGCCCTATACCCTGAAACACCAGCCCCAGGACGACCCCCTACACTGCCCGAACACCACTGCACTGCCCTAAACCCTGAAACACCAACCCCTGCAAGACCCCCTACACTGCCCGAATACCACTGCACTGCCCTAAACCCTGAAATGCCATACCCAGCACGACCAACTACACTGCCCGAACACCACTGCCCTAAACCCTGAAACACCACCCCAGCAAGACCCCCTACACTGCCTGAACACCACTGCACTGCCCACACCCTGAAACGCCACCGCCAGCACGACCCCCAACACTGCCCGAACACCACTACTCAGCCCAAAATCCTGAAACGCCACCCCCAGCACGACCCCCTACACTGCCCGAACACCACTGCGCTACCCTAAACACTGAAACGCCACCCCAGCAAGGCCCCCTACACTCCCCAAACATCACTGCCCTAACCCCTGAAACACCACCCCCTGCACGACCCCCACACTGCCCGAACACCACTGCACTGCCCTAAACCCTGAAACGCCACCCACAGCACGACCCCCTACACTGCCCGAACACCAATGCACTGCCCTAAACCCTGAAACGCCAACTCCCGCACGACCCCCTACACTGCACGAACACCACTGCACTGCTATAAACCCTGAAAAGTCACCCCCAGCAAGACCCCCTACACTGCATGAAAACCACTGCACTGCCCTAAACCCTGAAATGCACCCCCAGCAAGACCCCTAAACTGCACTAACACCACTGCACTGCCCTAAACCCTGAAACACCACCCGCAGCACAACCCCCTACACTGCGCAAACACCATTGCTCTTCCCTAAACCCTAAAATGCCACCCCAGCACGACCCCCTACACTGCTCGAACACCACTGCACTGCCCTAAACCCTGGAAAGCCACCCCCAGTACGACCCCCTACAGTGGCCAAACACCACTACCCTAAACCCTGAAACACCACCCCCAGCAAGACCCCCTACACAGCCCCAACACCACTGCCCTAAACCCTGAACACCACCCCAGCACAACCCCCTACACTGCCCAAACACCACTTTCCTAAACCCTGAAACACCACCCCCAGCACGACCACGACCCCTTACACTGCCCGAACACAACTGCCCTGCCCAAAACCCTGAAACGCCAACCCCAGCACAACCCCCTTCACTGCCCGAACTCCACTGCCCTGCCTTAATCCCTGAAACGCCACCCCCGCATGACCCCCTACACTGCTCTAACACCACTGCCCTGCCATAAATCCTGAAACGCCACCCCCGTACAACCCCCTACACTGCCCTAACACCACTGTCCTGCCCTAAACCCTGAAATGACACCACCGCACTACCCCATACACTGCCTGAACACCACTACACTTCAATAAACCCTGAAATGCCACCCCCACACGACCCCCTACACTGCCAGAACACCACTGCACTGCCCTAAACCCTGAAATGCCACCCCCGCACGAGCCCCTAAACTGCTCCAACACCACTGCACTGCCCTAAACCCTGAAACGCCTCCCCCGCACGACCCCCTACACTGCCCGAACACCACTAGACTGCCCTAAACCCTGAAACGCCATGCTCAACACGACCAACTACACTGGCCGAACACCACTGCACTAAACCCTGAAAAGTCACCCCCAGCACAACCCCCTACACTGCCCGAACACCACTGCCCTAAACCCTGAAACACCACCCCAGCACGATCCCCTACACTGCCCAAACACCACTGCCCTGCCCAAAACCCTGAAATGCCAACCCCAGCACGACCCCGTACAGTGCCCAAACACCACTGCCCTGCCGCAAACCCTGAAACACCACACCCCGCACAACCCCCTACACTGCCCGAACACCACTACCCTGCCCTAAACCCTGAAACGCCACCCCCCGCACAACCCCCTACACTGCCCGAACACCACTGCTCTGCCCTAAACCCTGAAACGCCACACCCGCACTACCCCCTACACTGCCCGAACCCCACTGCACTGCCCTAAACCCTGAAATGCCACCCCGCACAAACCCCTACACTGCCTGAACACCACTGCACTGCCCTAAGCCCTGAAATGCCACCCGGCATGACCCCTACACTGCTCGAACACCACTGCACTGCCCTAAACCCTGAAACGCCTCCCCGCATGACCCCCCTACACTGCCCGAACACCACTGCACTGCCTTAATCCCTGAAACGCCATGCCCAGCATGACCAACTACACTACCCGAACACCACTGCACTGCCCTAAACCCTGAAACACCAGCCCCAGCACGACCCCCTACACTGCCCGATCACCACTGCGCTGCCCTAAATCCAGAAACACCAGCCCCAGCACAACCCTCTACACTGCCTGAACACCACTGCACTGCCCTAAACCCTGAAACACCAGCCCCAGCACGACCCCCCTACACTGCCCGAACACCACTGCACTGCCCTAATCCCTGAAACGCCACCACCAGCACGACCCCATACACTGCCCGAACACCAATGCACTGCCCTAAACCCTGAAACGCCACCTCCCGCACGACCCCCTACACTGCACGAACACCACTGCACTGCCCTAAACCCTGAAACGTCACCCCCAGCAAGACCCCCTACTCTGCATGAACACCACTACACTGCCCTAAACCCTGAAATGCACCCCCAGCAAGATCCCCTACACTGCACTAACACCACTGCACTGCCCTAAACCCTGAAACACCAACCCCAGCACAACCCCCTACACTGTGCAAACGCCACTGCACTTACCTAAACCCTAAAACGCCACCCCCAGCACGACCCCTACACTGCCCGATCACCACTGCACTGCCCTAAACCCTGGAACGCCACCCCCAGTACGACCCCCTACACTGGCCAAACACCACTGCCCTAAACCCTGAAACACCACCCCCAGCCAGACCCCCTACACGGCCCCAACACCACTGCCCTAAACCCTGAACACCACCCCAGCACAACCCCCTACACTGCCCGAACACCACTGCCCTAAACCCTGAAACACCACCCCCAGCATGACCCCCTACACTGCCCTGCCCATAACCCTGAAACGCCAACCTCATCACGACCCCCTTCACTGCCCGAACACCACTGCCCTGCTCTAAACCCTGAAACGCCACCCCCCGCATGACCCCCTACACTGCCCGAACACCACTGCACTGCCCTAAACCCTGAAATGCCACCCCCGCATGACCCCCTAAACGGCTCGAACACCACTGCACTGCCCTAAACCCTGAAACGCCTCCCCCGCATGACCCCCTACGCTGCCCGAACACCACTGCACTGCCCTAAACCCTGAAATGCCATGCCCAGCATGACCAACTACACTGCCCGAACACCACTGCACTAAACCCTGAAAAGCCACCCCCAGCACAACCCCTACACTGCCCGGACACCACTGCCCTAAACCCTGAAACACCACCCCAGCACGACCCCCTAAACTGCCCGAACACCACTGCCCTGCCCAAAAACCTGAAATGCCAACCCCAGCATGACCCCATACACTGCCCGAACACCACTGCCCTGCCCTAAACCCTGAAACTTCACCCCCGCACTACCCCCTACACTGCCCGAACACCGCTACACTAAACCCTGAAACGCCACCCCCACACGACCCCCTACCCTGCCCGAACACCACTGGACTGCCCTAAACCCTGAAATGTCACCCCGCACAACCCCCTACACTGCTCGAACACCACTGCATTGCCCTAAACCCTGTAACGTCATGCCGAGCATGACCAACTACACTGTCCGAACACCACTGCACTAAACCCTGAAAAGCCACCCCAGCACAACTCCCTACACTGCCCGAACACCACTACCCTAAACCCTGAAACACCAACCCCAGCACGGTCCCCTACACTGCCCGAACACCACTGCCCTGCCCTAAACCCTGAAACGCCACCCCCCGCACGACCCCCTACACTGCCCGAACACCACTGCCCTCCCCTAAACCCTGAAATGCCACCTCCCATACCACCCCCTACACTGCACGAACACCACTGCCCTGCCCTAAACCCTTAAATGCCACCCCCGCACTACCCCCTACACTGCCCGAACACCACTGCACTGCCTTAAACCCTGAAACGCCACCCCCGCACGACCCCCTACACTGCCCGGACACCACTGCACTGCCCTAAGCCCTGAAATGCCACCCCGCATGACCCCCTACACTGTGCAAACACCACTGCACTTCCCTAAACCCTAAGACTCCACCCCCAGCATGACCCCCTACACTGCCTGAACACCACTGCACTGCCCTATACCCTAGAATGCCACCCCCAGCACAACCCCCTACACTGTGCAAACACCACTGCACTTCCCTAAACCCTAAAACGCCACCCCCAGCACGACCCCTACACTGCCCGATCACCACTGCACTGCCCTAAACCCTGGAACGCCACCCCCAGTACGACCCCCTACACTGGCCAAACACCACTGCCCTAAACCCTGAAACACCACCCCCAGCAAGACCCCCTACACGGCCCCAACACCACTGCCCTAAACCCTGAACACCACCCCAGCACAACCCCCTACACTGCCCGAACACCACTGCCCTAAACCCTGAAACACCACCTCCGGCATGACCCCCTACACTGCCCTGCCCAAAACCCTGAAACGCCAACCTCATCACGACCCCCTTCACTGCCCGAACACCACTGCCCTGCCCTAAACCCTGAAACGCCACCCCCCGCATGACCCCCTACACTGCCCGAACACCACTGCACTGCCCTAAACCCTGAAATGCCACCCCCGCACGACCCCCTAAACTGCTCGAACACCACTGCACTGCCCTAAACCCTGAAACGCCTCCCCCGCATGACCCCCTATGCTGCCCGAACACCACTGCACTGCCCTAAACCCTGAAACGCCATGCCCAGCATGACCAACTACACTGCCCGAACACCACTGCACTAAACCCTGAAAAGCCACCCCCAGCACAACCCCTACACTGCCCGAACACCACTGCCCTAAACCCTAAAACAACACCCCCAGCACGACCCCCTAAACTGCCCGAACACCACTGCCCTGCCCAAAACCCTGAAAAGCCAACCCCAGCATGACCCCATACACTGCCCGAACACCACTGCCCTGCCCTAAACCCTGAAACGCCACCCCCGCACTACCCCCTACACTGCCCGAACACCGCTACACTAAACCCTGAAACGCCCCCACCCACATGACCCCCTACCCTGCCCGAACACCACTGCACTGCCCTAAACCCTGAAATGTCACCCCCGCACAACCCCCTACACTGCTCGACCACCACTGCACTGCCCTTAACCCTGAAACGCCTCCCCCGCACGGCCCCCTACACTGCCCGAACACCACTGCACTGCCCTAAACCCTGAAACGTCATGCCGAGCATGACCAACTACACTGTCCGAACACCACTGCACTAAACCCTGAAAAGCCACCCCAGCACAACCCCCTACACTGCCCGGACACCACTACCCTAAACCCTGAAACACCAACCCCAGCACGGCCCCCTACACTGCCCGAACACCACTGCCCTGCCCTAAACCCTGAAACGCCACCCCCGCACTACCCCCTACACTGCCCTGACACAACTGCACTGCCCTAAGCCCTGAAATGCCACCCCGCATGACCCCTACACTGTGCAAACACCACTGCACTTCCCTAAACCCTAAGACTCCACCCCCAGCATGACCCCCTACACTGCCCGATCACCACTGCACTGCCCTAAACCCTAGAATGCCACCTCCAGTACGACCCCCTACACTGGCCAAACACCACTGCCCTAAACCCTGAAACACCACGCCCAGCAAGACCCCCTACAGGGCCCCAACACCACTGCCCTAAACCCTGAACACCACCCCAGCACAATAACCTACACTGCCCGAACACCACTGCCCTAAACCCTGAAACACCATCCCCAGCATGACCCCCTACACTGCCCGAACACCCCTGCCCTGCCCAAAACCCTGAAACGCCAACCCCAGCACGACCCTGTTCACTGCTCGAACACCACTGTCCTGCCCTAAACCCTGAAACGCCACCCCCTGCACGACCCCCTACACTGCCCGAACACCACTGCCCTGCCCTAAACCCTGAAACGCCACCCCCGCACAACCCCCTACACTGCCTGAACACCACTGCCCTAAACCCTGAAACACCAGCCCCAGCACGACCCCATACACTGCCCGAACACCACTGCACTGCCCTAAACCCTAAAACACCAGCACCAGCATCAACGCCTACACTGCCCGAACACCACTGCGCTGCCCTAAACCCTGAAACATAACCCCCCGCACAACCCCCTACACTGCCTGAACACCACTGCACTTCCCTAAACCCTAAAACACCACCCCCAGCCAGACCCCCTACACTGCCCGAACACCACTGCACTGCTCTAAACACTGAATCTCCACCCTCAGCTAGACCCCCTACGCTGCCCGAACACCTCTGCCCTAAACTCTGAAACACCAGCCTCAGGACGACCCCCTACGCTGCCCGAACACCAGTGCGCTGTCCTAAACCCTGAAACACCGCCCCCAGCACGACCCTCTACACTGCCTGAACACCACTGAGCTGTCCTAAACCCCGAAGCACCACCCCAGCACGACCCCCTACACTGCCCGAACACCACTGCACTTCCCTAAATCCTGAAACACCACCCCCGCATTACCCCCTACACAGCCCGAACACCACGGCACTGCCCTAAATGCTGAAACACCTCCCCCACACTACCCCTTACACTGCCTGAACACCACTGCACTGCCCTAAACCCTTTAACACCGCCCCCCATGACCCCCTACACTGCCCGTACACCACTGCACTGCCCTAAACCCTGAAACACCACCCCCGCATGAGCCCCTACACTGCCCGAACACCACTGCACTGCCCTAATCCCTGAAACGCCATGCCCAGCACGATCAACTACACTGTCCGAACACCACTGCACTAAACCCTGAAAAGCCACACCCAGCACGACCCCCTACACTGCCCGAACACCACTGCACTGCTCTAAACACTGAATCTCCACCCTCAGCTAGACCCCCTACGCTGCCCGAACACCTCTGCCCTAAACTCTGAAACACCAGCCTCAGGACGACCCCCTACGCTGCCCAACAGCACTGCAATTCCCTAATCCCTGAAACACCACCCCCTGCATGACCCCCTACGCTGTCTGAACACCACTGCACTGCCCTAAACCCTGAAACACCACCCCCCACACAACCCCCTACGCTGATCGACCACCACTGCCATAAACCCTGAAACACCACCCCCCGCATGACCCCCTACGCTGCCCGAACACCAGTGCGATGTCCTAAACCCTGAAACACCGCCCCCAGCACGACCCCCTACACTGCCTGAACACCACTGAGCTGTCCTAAACCCCGAAGCACCACCCCAGCACGACCCCCTACACTGCCCGAACACCACTGCACTTCCCTAAATCTTGAAACACCACCCCCGCATTACCCCCTACACAGCCCGAACACCACGGCACTGCCCTAAATGCTGAAACACCTCCCCCACACTACCCCTTACACTGCCTGAACACCACTGCACTGCCCTAAACCCTTTAACACCGCCCCCCATGACCCCCTACACTGCCCGTACACCACTGCACTGCCCTAAACCCTGAAACACCACCCCCGCATGAGCCCCTACACTGCCCGAACACCACTGCCCTGCCCTACACCCTTAAACGCCACCCCCCGCACGACCCCCTACACTGCTCGAACACCACTGCACTGCCCTAAACCCTGAAACGCCTCCCCCGCACGACCCCCTACACTGCCCGAACACCACTGCACTGCCCTAATCCCTGAAATGCCATGCCCAGCACGATCAACTACACTGTCCGAACACCACTGCACTAAACCCTGAAAAGCCACACCCAGCACGACCCCCTACACTGCCCGAACACCACTGCCCTAAAGTAAACCCTGAAACACCAACCCCAGCACGACCCCCTACACTGCCCGAACACCACTGCCCTGCCCCAAACCCTGAAACGCCACCCCCCGCACGACCCCCTACACTGCCCGAACACCACTGCCCTCCCCTAAACCCTGAAATGCCACCCCCATACCACCCCCTACACTGCACGAACACAACTGTCCTGCCCTAAACCCTTAAATGCCACCCCGCACTACCCCCTACATTGCCCGAACACCACTGCACTGCCCTAAACCCTGAAATGCCACCCCCGCACGACCCCCTACACTGCCCGGACACCACTGCACTGCCCTAAGCCCTGAAATGCCAGCCCGCATGACCCCCTACACTGCTCGAACACCACTGCACTGCCCTAAACCCTGAAACGCCTCCCCGCATGACCCCCTACACTGCCCGAACACCACTGCACTGCCTTAAACCCTGAAACGCCATGCCCAGCACGACCAACTACACTGCCCGAACACCACTGCACTAAACCCTGAAAAGCCACCCCCAGCAAGACCCCCTACACTACCCGAACACCACTGCACTGCCATAAACCCTGAAACACCAGCCCCAGCAAGACCCCCCACGCTGCCCGAACACCACTGACCTAAACCCTGAAACACCAGCTCCAGGACGACCCTCTTTGCTGCCCGAACATCACTGCGCTGCCCTGAACCCTGAAACACCAACCCCTGCATGACCCCCTATGCTGCCCGAACACCTCTGCACTGCCCTAAACCCTGAAACACCACCCCCGCACAACTCCCTTTGCTGCCCGAACACCACTGCCCTAAACCCTGAAACACCACCCCCAGCAAGACCCCCTACACTTCCCGAACACCACTGAACTGCCCTAAACCCTGAAACGCCACCGCCAGCATGACCCCCAGCACTGCCCGAACACTAATGCACTGCTCTAAACCCTGGAACACCACCCCCAGCACGACCCACTACACTGCCCGAACACCACTGCTCTGCCCAAAACCCTGAAATGCCACCCCCAGCACGACCCCCTACACTGCCCGAACACCATTGCACTGCCCTAAACCCTGAAACGCCACCCCAGCACGATCCCCTACACTGAACGAACACCACTGCACTGCCCTAAACCCTGAAATGCCACCCCCAGCACGACCCCCTACACTGCCCGAACACGACTGCTCTGCCCAAAACCCTGAAATGCCACTCCCAGCACGACCCCTACACTGCCCGAACACGACTGCTCTGCCCAAAACCCTGAAACACCACCCCCAGCAAGCCCCCTACAATGCCCGATCACCACTGCACTGCCCTAAACCCTGAAACACCATCCCCAGCACGACCCTCTACACTGCCCGAACACCACTGCTCTGCCCTAAACCCTAAACCACCATCCCCAGCAAGACCTCCTACGCTGCCCGAACACCACTGCACTGCCCTAAACCCTGAAACACCACCCCCGCACAACCCCCTAAGCTGCCTGAACACCACTGACCTAATCCCTGAAACACCAGCCCCAGCATGACCCCATACACTGCCCGAACACCACTGCACTTCCCTAAACCCTAAAACACCACCCCCAGCCAGACCCCTACACTGCCCGAACACCACTGCACTGCTTTAAACCCTGAAACGCCACCCCCAACAAGAACCCCTACACAGCCCGAACACCACTGCACTAATCCCTGAAAAGCCAGCCCCAGCAAGACCCCCTACACTGCCCGAACACCACTGCACTGCCCTAAACCCTGAAACGCCACCGCCAGGATGAACCCCAGCACTGCCCGAACACTATTGCACTGCTCTAAACCCTGGAACACCACCGCCAGCACGACCCACTACACTGCCCGAACACCACTGCTCTGCCCAAAACCCTGAAATGCCACCCCCAGCACGACCCCCTACACTGCCCGAACACCATTGCACTGCCCTAAACCCTGAAACGCCACCCCCAGCACGACCCCCTACACTGACCGAACACCACTGCACTGCCCTAAACCCTGAAATGCCACCCCCAGCATGACCCCCTACACTGCCAAAACACGACTGCTCTGCCCAAAACCCTGATATGCCACTCCCAGCACGACCCCCAACACTGCCCGAACACCACTGCACTGCCCTAAACCCTAAAACACAACCCCGCACGACTCCCTACACTGCCCGAACACCACTGCACTTCCCTAAACCCTGAAACACCATCCCCAGCAAGACCTCCTATGCTGCCCGAACACCACTGCACTGCCCTAAACCCTGAAACACCACCCCTAGCAAGACCCCCTACACTGCCTGAACACCACTGCGCTGCCCTAAACCCTGAATCACCCCCCAGCACGACCCCCTACGGTGCCCGAACACCACTGCTCTGCCCAAAACCCTGAAATGCCACCCCCAGCACGACCCCCTACACTGCCCGAACACCATTGCACTGCCCTAAACCCTGAAACGCCACCCCAGCATGATCCCCTACACTGAACGAACACCACTGCACTGCCCTAAACCCTGAAATGCCACCCCCAGCACGACCCCCTACACTGCCCGAACACGACTGCTCTGCCCAAAACCCTGAAACACCACCCCCAGCAAGCCCCCTACACTGCCCGAACACCACTGCACTGCCCTAAACCCTGAAACACCATCCACAGCACGACCCTCTACACTGCCCGAACACCACTGCTCTGCCCTAAACCCTAAAACACCATCCCCAGCAAGACCTCCTACGCTGCCCGAACACCACTGCACTGCCCTAAACCCTGAAACACCACCCCCGCACAACCCCCTAAGCTGCCTGAACACCACTGACCTAATCCCTGAAACACCAGCCCCAGCATGACCCCATACACTGCCCGAACACCACTGCACTTCCCTAAACCCTAAAACACCACCCCCAGCCAGACCCCTACACTGCCCGAACACCACTGCCCTGCCCTAAACCCTGAAACGCCACCCCCCGCACGACCCCCTACACTGCCCGAACACCACTGCCCTCCCCTAAACCCTGAAATGCCACCTCCCATACCACCCCCTACACTGCACGAACACCACTGCCCTGCCCTAAACCCCTAAATGCCACCCCCGCACTACCCCCTACACTGCCCGGACACCACTGCACTGCCCTAAGCCCTGAAATGCCACCCCGCATGACCCCTACACTGTGCAAACACCACTGCACTTCCCTAAACCCTAAGACTCCACCCCCAGCATGACCCCCTACACTGCCCGATCACCACTGCACTGCCCTAAACCCTAGAATGCCACCTCCAGTACGACCCCCTACACTGGCCAAACACCACTGCCCTAAACCCTGAAACACCACCCCAAGCAAGACCCCCTACAGGGCCCCAACACCACTGCCCTAAACCCTGAACACCACCCCAGCACAATCCCCTACACTGCCCGAACACCACTGCCCTAAACTCTGAAACACCACCCCCAGCATGACCCCCTACACTGCCTGAACACCACTGCCCTGCCCAAAACCCTGAAACGCCAACCCCAGCACGACCCCGTTCACTGCCCGAACACCACTGTCCTGCCCTAAACCCTGAAACGCCACCCCCTGCACGACCCCCTACACTGCCCGAACACCACTGCCCTGCCCTAAACCCTGAAACGCCACCCCCCGCACAACCCCCTACACTGCCTGAACACCACTGTCCTGCCCTAAACCCTGAAACGGCACCCCCGCACAACCCCCTACACTGCCTGAACACCACTGCCCTAAACCCTGAAACACCAGCCCCAGCACAACCCCATACACTGCCCAAACACCACTGCACTGCCCTAAACCCTGAAACACCAGCCCCAGCATCAACGCCTACACTGCCCGAACACCACTGCGCTGCCTTAAACCCTGAAACATAACCCCCCGCACAACCCCCTACACTGCCTGAACACCACTGCACTTCCCTAAACCCTAAAACACCACCCCCAGCCAGACCCCCTACACTGCCCAAACACCACTGCACTGCTCTAAACACTGAATCTACAACCCTCAGCAAGACCCCCTACGCTGCCCGAACACCTCTGCCCTAAACTCTGAAACACCAGCCTCAGGACGACCCCCTACGCTGCCCAACAGCACTGCAATTCCCTAATCCCTGAAACACCACCCCCTGCAGGACCCCCTACGCTGTCTGAACACCACTGCACTGCCCTAAACCCTGAAACACCACCCCCACACAACCCCCTACGCTGACCGACCACCACTGCCATAAACCCTGAAACACCACCCCCCGCATGACCCCCTACGCTGCCCGAACACCAATGCGCTGTCCTAAACCCTGAAACACTGCCCCCAGAACGACCCCCTACACTGCCTGAACACCACTGAGCTGTCCTAAACCCCGAAGCACCACCCCAGCACGACCCCCTACACTGCCCGAACACCACTGCACTTCCCTAAATCCTGAAACACCACCCCCGCATTACCCCCTACACAGCCCGAACACCACGGCACTGCCCTAAATGCTGAAACACCTCCCCCACACTACCCCTTACACTGCCCGAACACCACTGCACTGCCCTAAACCCTTTAACACCGCCCCCCATGACCCCCTACACTGCCCGTACACCACTGCACTGCCCTAAACCCTAAAACACCACCCCCGCATGAGCCCCTACACTGCCCGAACACCACTGCCCTGCCCTACACCCTGAAGCGCCACCCCTCGCACGACCCCCTACACTGCTCGAACACCACTGCACTGCCCTAAACCCTGAAACGCCTCCCCCGCACGACCCCCTACACTGCCCGAACACCACTGCACTGCCCTAATCTCTGAAACGCCATGCCCAGCACGATCAACTACACTGTCCGAACACCACTGCACTAAACCCTGAAAAGCCACACCCAGCACGACCCCCTACACTGCCCGAACACCACTGCCCTAAAGTAAACCCTGAAACACCAACCCCAGCACGACCCCCTACACTGCCCGAACACCACTGCCCTGCCCCAAACTCTGAAACGCCACCCCCGCACGACCCCCTACACTGCCCGAACACCACTGCCCTCCCCTAAACCCTGAAATGCCACCCCCATACCACCCCCTACACTGCACGAACACAACTGTCCTGCCCTAAACCCTTAAATGCCACCCTGCACTACCCCCTACATTGCCCGAACACCACTGCACTGCCCTAAACCCTGAAATGCCACCCCCGCACGACCCCCTACACTGCCCGGACACCACTGCACTGCCCTAAGCCCTGAAATGCCAGCCCGCATGACCCCCTACACTGCTCGAACACCACTGCACTGCCCTAAACCCTGAAACGCCTCCCCGCATGACCCCCTACACTGCCCGAACACCACTGCACTGCCTTAAACCCTGAAACACCATGCCCAGCACGACCAACTACACTGCCCGAACACCACTGCACTAAACCCTGAAAAGCCACCCCCAGCAAGACCCCCCTACACTACCCGAACACCACTGCACTGCCATAAACCCTGAAACACCAGCCCCAGCAAGACCCCCCACGCTGCCCGAACACCACTGACCTAAACCCTGAAACAATAGCTCCAGGACGACCCTCTTTGCTGCCCGAACACCACTGCGCTGCCCTGAACCCTGAAACACCAACCCCTGCATGACCCCCTATGCTGCCCGAACACCTCTGCACTGCCCTAAACCCTGAAACACCACCCCCCGCACAACTCCCTTTGCTGCCCGAACACCACTGCCCTAAACCCTGAAACACCACCCCCAGCAAGACCCCCTACACTTCCCGAACACCACTGAACTGCCCTAAACCCTGAAACGCCACCGCCAGCATGACCCCCAGCACTGCCCGAACACTAATGCACTGCTCTAAACCCTGAAATGCCACCCCCAGCACGACCCCCTACACTGCCCGAACACCATTGCACTGCCCTAAACCCTGAAACGCCACCCCAGCATGATCCCCTACACTGAACGAACACCACTGCACTGCCCTAAACCCTGAAATGCCACCCCCAGCACGACCCCCTACACTGCCCGAACACGACTGCTCTGCCCAAAACCCTGAAATGCCACTCCCAGCACGACCCCTACACTGCCCGAACACGACTGCTCTGCCCAAAACCCTGAAACACCACCCCCAGCAAGCCCCCTACACTGCCCGAACACCACTGCACTGCCCTAAACCCTGAAACACCATCCCCAGCACGACCCTCTACACTGCCCGAACACCACTGCTCTGCCCTAAACCCTAGACCACCATCCCCAGCAAGACCTCCTACGCTGCCCGAACACCACTGCACTGCCCTAAACCCTGAAACACCACCCCCAGCCAGACCCCTACACTGCCCGAACACCACTGCACTGCTTTAAACCCTGAAACGCCACCCCCAACAAGAACCCCTACACAGCCCGAACACCACTGCACTAATCCCTGAAAAGCCAGCCCCAGCAAGACCCCCTACACTGCCCGAACACCACTGCACTGCCCTAAACCCTGAAATGCCACCGCCAGGATGAACCCCAGCACTGCCCGAACACTATTGCACTGCTCTAAACCCTGGAACACCACCACCAGCACGACCCACTACACAGCCCGAACACCACTGCTCTGCCCAAAACCCTGAAATGCCACCCCCAGCACGACCCCCTACACTGCCCGAACACCATTGCACTGCCCTAAACCCTGAAATGCCACCCCCAGCACGACCCCCTGCACTGACCGAACACCACTGCACTGCCCTAAACCCTGAAATGCCACCCCCAGCATGACCCCCTACACTGCCAAAACACGACTGCTCTGCCCAAAACCCTGATATGCCACTCCCAGCACGACCCCCAACACTGCCCGAACACCACTGCACTGCCCTAAACCCTAAAACACAACCCCCGCACGAATCCCTACACTGCCCGAACACCACTGCACTTCCCTAAACCCTGAAACACCATCCCCAGCAAGACCTCCTATGCTGCCCGAACACCACTGCACTGCCCAAAACCCTGAAATGCCACCCCCAGCACGACCCTCTACACTGCCCGAACACCATTGCACTGCCCTAAACCCTGAACACTACCCCCTGCACGACCCCCTACACTTCCCAAAAAACACTGCACTGCCATAAACCCTGAAACACCACTCCCAGCACCACCCCATTACACTGCCCGAACAACACTGCCTGCCCAAAACCCTAAAACACCACCCCAGCACGACCCCCTACGCTGCCCGAACACCACTGCGCTGCCCTAAACCCTGAAACACCTCCCCCGCACGACCCCCTACACTGCCTGAACACCACTGCACTGCCCTAAACCCTGAAACACCATGCCCCGCACGACCCCCTACACTGCTCGAACACCACTGCACTGCCCTAAACCCTGAAACGCCTCCCCCGCACGACCCCCTACACTGCCTGAACACCACTGCACTGCCCTAAACCCTGAAACACCATGCCCAGCACGACCAACTACACTGCCCGAACACCACTGCACTAAACCCTGAAAAGCCACCCCCAGCACAACCCCCTACACTCCTGAGCACCACTGCCCTGAACCCTAAAACACCACCCCCAGCACGACCCCCTACACTGCCCGTTCACCACTGCCCTGTCCAAAACCATGAAACGCCAACCCCAGCATGACCCCCTACACTGCCTGAACACCACTGCCCTGCCCTAAACCCTGAAACGCCACCCCCGCACGACCCCCTACACTGCCCGAACACCACTGCCCTGCCCTAAACCCTGAAACGCCACCCCGCACTACCCCTTACACTGCCCGAACACCATTGCACTGCCCTAAACCCTGAAACGCCACCCCAGCATGATCCCCTACACTGAACGAACACCACTGCACTGCCCTAAACCCTGAAATGCCACCCCCAGCACGACCCCCTACACTGCCCGAACACGACTGCTCTGCCCAAAACCCTGAAACACCACCCCCAGCAAGCCCCCTACACTGCCCGAACACCACTGCACTGCCCTAAACCCTGAAACACCATCCCCAGCACGACCCTCTACACTGCCCGAACACCACTGCTCTGCCCTAAACCCTAAAACACCATCCCCAGCAAGACCTCCTATGCTGCCCGAACACCACTGCACTGCCCTAAACCCTGAAACACCACCCCCGCACAACCCCCTAAGCTGCCTGAACACCACTGACCTAATCCCTGAAACTTCAGCCCCAGCATGACCCCATACACTGCCCGAACACCACTGCACTTCCCTAAACCCTAAAACACCACCCCGAGCCAGACCCCTATACTGCCCGAACACCACTGCACTGCTTTAAACCCTGAAACGCCACCCCCAACAAGAACCCCTACACAGCCCGAACACCACTGCACTAATCCCTGAGAAGCCAGCCCCAGCAAAACCCCCTACACTGCCCGTACACCACTGCACTGCCCTAAACCCTGAAATGCCACCGCCAGGATGAACCCCAGCACTGCCCGAACACTATTGCACTGCTCTAAACCCTGGAACACCACCCCCAGCACGACCCACTACACTGCCCGAACACCACTGCTCTGCCCAAAACCCTGAAATGCCACCCCCAGCACGACCCCCTACACTGCCCGAACACCATTGCACTGCCCTAAACCCTGAAACGCCACCCCCAGCACGACCCCCTACTCTGACCGAACACCACTGCACTGCCCTAAACCCTGAAATGCCACCCCCAGCATGACCCCCCACACTGCCCGAACACCACTGCTCTGCCCAAAACCCTGAAATGCCACACCCAGCACGACCCCCTACACTGCCCGAACATCACTGCACTGTCCTAAACCCTGAAACACAACCCCTGCACGACTCCCTACACTGCCCGAACACCACTGCACTTCCCTAAACCCTGAAACGCCACCCCCAGCACGACCCTCTACACTGCCTGAACACCACTGCACTGCCCTAAACCCTGAACACTACCCCCTGCACGACCCCCTACACTTCCCAAAAAACACTGCACTGCCATAAACCCTGAAACACCACTCCCAGCACCACCCCATTACACTGCCCGAACAACACTGCCTGCCCTAAACCCTAAAACACCACCCCAGCACGCCCCCTATGCTGCCCGAACACCACTGCGCTGCCCTAAACCCTGAAACACCATGCCCCGCACGACCCCCTACACTGCTCGAACACCACTGCACTGCCCTAAACCCTGAAACGCCTCCCCCGCATGACCCCCTACACTGCCTGAACACCACTGCACTGCCCTAAACCCTGAAACACCATGCCCAGCACGACCAACTACACTGCCCGAACACCACTGCACTAAACCCTGAAAAGCCACCCCCAGCACAACCCCCTACACTGCCCGAGCACCACTGCCCTGAACCCTAAAACACCACCCCCAGCACGACCCCCTACACTGCCCGTTCACCACTGCCCTGTCCAAAACCATGAAACGCCAACCCCAGCATGACCCCCTACACTGCCTGAACACCACTGCCCTGCCCTAAACCCTGAAACGCCACCCCTGCATGACCCCCTACACTGCCCGAACACCACTGCCCTGCCCTAAACCCTGAAACGCCACCCCCGCACTACCCCTTACACTGCCCAAACACCACTGCACTGCCCTAAACCCTGAAACGCCACCCGCATGACCCCCTACACTGCCTGGACACCACTGCACTGCCCTAAGCCCTGAAATGCCACCCCACATGACCCCTACACAGCTCGAAAACCACTGCACTGCCCTAAACCCTGAAACGCCTCCCCGCATGACCCCCTACACTGCCCGAACACCACTGCACTGCCTTAAACCCTGAAACGCAATGCCCAGCACGACCAACTACACTGCCCGAACACCACTGCATTAAACCCTGAAAATCCAGCCCCAGCAAGACCCCCTACACTACCCGAACACCACTGCACTGCCCCAAACCCTGAAACACAAGCCCCAGCAAGACCCCCCACGCTGCCCAAACACCACTGACCTAAACCCTGAAACACCAGCCCCAGGACGACACTCTACGCTGCCCGAACACCACTGCGCTGCCCTAAACCCTGAAACACCACCCCCGCACAACCCGCTTTGCAGCCCGAACACCACTGCCCTAAACCCTGAAACACCACCCCCAGCACGACCCCCTAGGCTGCCCAAACACGACTGCCCTAAACCCTGAAACACCAACCCCAGGATGACCCCCTAAGCTGCCCGAACACCACTGCCCTAAACCCTGAAACACTATCCCCCGCACGACCCCATATGCTGCCTGAAAACCACTGCTCTGCCCTAAACCCTGAAACACCACCCCCAGCAATCCCCCCTACGCTGCCCGAATACCACTGCAATGCCCTAAACCCTGAAACACCATCCACAGCATGACCGTCTACACTGCCCGAACACCACTGCGCTGCCCTAAACCCTGAAACACAACCCCCAGCAATACACCCTACGCTGCCCGAACACCACTGCACTGCCCTAAACCCTGAAACACCACGCCCAGCATGACCCCCTACGCTGCCCGAACACTACTGCGCTGCCCTAAACCCTGAATCACCCCCCCAGCACAATCCTCTACGCTGCCCGAACACCACTGCACTGCCCTAAACCCTGAAACACCACCCCCTGCACGACCCCCTATGCTGCCCGAACACCACTGCGCTAACCTAAACCCTGAAACCCCACTGTTGGACTTGGCCCTTCTGGCAGGTTCACCCCTGAACTTTTTTGGCTTTTTATTGGTGACTTGGTGTGGTGATTTTTTTGGTTTCTACGCACTTTCCCTGTGTCCCAGGGTAAAGTGCGTGCGCGCTCTGAGTGCATGTGGTGAGATAGGCCTGCCCTCCCATAGGAATGCATGGGGAATGTATGTGTCCCTAGTAGTTCCTGATGCGTGGGGTGTGCAGGCCCGAGTTTGGTATGTGCGGACTCGTGGGAGTGAATGCTGCGCGATGATGTGTGCGGCGTGCATGTACCTAGTGTGGAAGTGCCACTTCTAGAAGTGGGCACTTCTGTGTGCAGTGTGTTTGTCGCGTGATTGGCTGGTCATATCATGTGACGGGCTAGGGATTCCCCAGAGTCAGGATGAGTCACCCAGTGGTGAATGGGGAGATCAGCAGCTAGATGGGTGGGAGGAGTACACCTGGGTCCTGAATAGGGCAGGGTTTTCCACACACAATGCTGGCCCCGCCCCCTGTGGTGCGACTGACGACCCTAGCCCTGCCAGTGAATAGAGTGAGGGGCTGAGCACATCAAGGGTGCTCCCCAGCCAGCTGCGACTGGTTTTCCCCCCTCACCCTGAACCAAGAACAAAGACTTTTACTGTATAAAAAGGGCTGTGTCCCCTTACAAGTTGTTCTCTGCCAGGATCTTACCTGAGGGGGGCTGCTGCTGCTGCCGCTGGACCAGAGGACCGCCACTTGGACTACCTCCCTGCCTGGAGGCCCAGTGAGCTGGCTCTGGGTCCAGCCTTGCCCCCCCCACCCCTGCTTTGCTGTGTGCAGGGGAGACTTTTGCTGGACTTTGTGGTAATTCGCCCCTAAGCGCTGGGAGCACTTTATTTGTGTCCCTCAAGCGCCTGGAAGCGCTTTTATTTGCCGTTTAGCGCTCGGAGCGCTTTATTTCTGAAAGCCGGTGCCCACCCGGCGTTTGCCCCATCTGTTCGATCCTGAAAGTCCCCTGGCAGGTGCCCACCCTGCCAGGGACATTGCCGTGGACATTGGCGGGTGCCCACCCCTCGTTGCCGTGAAGAAAATCACCGCCGCAGCCCAGGAGTTGCAGTGACGTTGCCGGGCCGCTGCTGCCTGCGGTGACCCGGAAGTAGACTGATAATCCCTTGTTGCAGGCGGGGCCTCGCAACGAAGGCAGACCCAGGAAGCTGCCGGCGAGGCAAGGCCGGGTAGGACGGGAGCCAACCCCGCCTCCCCGCACTCGAGAAAGTCCTAGGTCCCCAGGAGGGGGGACCCGGGCGAAGCAGCGAGGCCAATTGCAGGAAGCGACGGGAGCTCACCCCGCGCTCCTGCGACGGAAGCGTGTGTCTTCAGACCCAGGCGGGAGCCCACCCCGCACTGGGACGCTCGGCCGGCAGGTTTGGAGCCGGTAGGCTCCGCATTCCAGTCCCGGGTCCCAGGAGGGGGCCCGGGCGAAGACGCCGGCGAGGAAACCAGGAGGAGACAACGCGGGAGTCCCAGGTAAGCGGGACTCCGCGTGGTAGTAGTCTCTGCCCCTGTCCCCCCACAGCGGTGCCACAGTGGGAGATCGTTCCGACGTACAGGGGCATTTCACCGTGTTGAGAGCCTAGGGGGCTCTAACCCACGCTGGGCATTGTTGGTGTGAGAGCGCGGAGGTCGCTCCAACATCTGGGGGCACTTTTCTGTGCGATCAGAGCAGCCCCGGAAGGCAGCGGGCCGCTCCAACGTTACGGGGCATTATTCCTGGCGATTTCTCGAGTCCCTGATCGGGACTCCAACGAGGAGGGCAATCGTTGTTCTAGAGCGCTAGAACGCTCTAGGGGGCACATCATTGAAAGAGCCTAGAAGGTGCCCAAATAGGCACATTATTCATTTTAGAGCCCAGGAGAGGCTCCACGTGAGTGCTGCAGATTTGTGTTTAACAAGGCACAGTGGTGCCACAGCATCTCTCCAGTTGCCCAGCATTTAGTGGGCAACTGCTACGTGTAGGTTGTGCTTTGTGCGCACTGGTTGGCGCAGCCTGCGCCGGCGCGCCCTGACTTTTCTGGACGCAGGGCGTCCTTGCCCCTACTAGGCCAGTTGGCCCAGGGACTGCCACAGATAGTGGCTAATGTGAGTTTTTGCGCCATTGTACCTTTACTGCACCTCTGAATGTGGTTATGCGTCATGTGCTTTGCTTTACACCTCTGAATGTTATGCATCATGTGTTTATGTGCTTAGACCCCTACAGGTATTGTGATACTTAGGTGGTTGTTTTCTCCCTAGTACAGGTGGTGCTAGTGAGGTCCTGATTCCCTGCGCAATATTTTCCTAAGGTGGTTAGGGTTGCGTAGGTGGTACTTACCTGATACCAGTAGTTACTGGTTGTGTGCTACATATGTTATTTTGTACTACAGTATTATTCCTATGTTCTAAAAAGTGCTAATTCCTGACAGTGGTCCAGGTGGCCCTGTCCCCTGTATATATAATCCCTTGTAAATTCTGCCCGTGCCTGTTGGCACATTGTAGAGTGTGTGTCTTTATCTAATGTGTTGTGTATAATACAAAGGCTATTTTTATAGAATACCTTGTGTGGAGTTTCCTTTGTGGTGGGCCTTGGGTGTTGTTGCTGGGTGCGCGCGCAAACACTTTACACATCGCCTCAGGGATAAGCCTGTCTGCTCGTGCCAAGCTACCAAGGGGGTGAGCAGCGGTTATCTTTGGCGTGTAACTCCCCAGCCCTGACTAGAGTGGTGGTTTCTGTCTGGCTTTGGCGCAAGCCCTAGCCAACCAGAAATCCCATTTCTAACACCCACCCCCAGCAAGACCCCCTACGCTGCCTGAACACCACTGCGCTGCCCTAAATCTTGAAACACAACCCCCAGCAAGCCCCCTATGCTGCCCGAACACCACTGCACTGCCCTGAACCCTGAAACACCATCCCCAGCACGACCCTCTACACTGCCTGAACACCACTGCACTGCCCTAAACCCTGAACACCACCCCCTGCACGACCCCCTACACTTCCCAAAAAAGACTGCACTGCCATAAACCCTGAAACACCACTCCCAGCACCACCCCATCACACTGCCCGAACAACACTGCCTGCCCTAAACCCTAAAACACCACCCCAGCACGACCCACTACGCTGCCCGAACACCACTGCGCTGTCCTAAACCCTGAAACACCACCTCCTGCACGACCCCCTGTGCTGCCCAAACACAACTGCGCTGCCCTAAACCCTGAAACGCCAACCCCAGCACGACCCCCTTCACTGCCCGAAACCCACTGCCCTGCCCTAAAACCTAAAACGCCGCCCCCTGCATGACCCCCTACACTGCCGGAACACCACTGCCCTGCCCTAAACCCTGAAACGCCACCCCCGCACTACCCCCTACACTGCCCGAACACCACTACACTAAACCCTGAAACACGACCCCCGCACAACCCCCTACACTGCCTGAACACCACTGCACTGCCCTAAACCCTGAAATGCCACCCCGCACGACCCCCTACACTGCTCGAACACCACTGCCCTGCCCTAAACCCTGAAACGCCACCCCCGCACTACCCCCTACACTGCCCGAACACCACTACACTAAACCCTGAAACACGACCCCCGCACAACCCCCTACACTGCCTGAACACCACTGCCCTGCCCAAAACCCTGAAACGCCACCCCCGCACGACCCCCTACACTGCCCGGACACCACTGCACTGCCCTAAGCCCTGAAATGCCACCCCGCATGACCCCCTACACTGCTCGAACACCACTGCACTGCCCTAAGCCCTGAAATGCCACCCCGCATGACACCCTACACTGCTCGAACAACACTGCACTGTCCTAAACCCTGAAACGCCTCCCCGCATGACCCCTTACACTGCCCGAACACCACTGCACTGCCTTAAACCCTGAAACGCCATGCCCAGCATGACCAACTACACTGCCCGAACACCACTGCACTAAACCCTGAAAAGCCACCCCCAGCAAGACCCCCTACACTACCCGAACACCACTACACTGCCCTAAACCCTGAAACACCCGCCCCAGCAAGACCCCCCACGCTGCCCGAACACCACTGACCTAAATCCTGAAACACCAGCCCCAGGACGACCCTCTACGCTGCCCGAACAACACTGCGCTGCCCTAAACCCTGAAACACCACCCCCCGCACGACCACCTACACTACCCGAACACCACTGCTCTGCCCTAAACCCTGAAACTCCTCCCCCGCACGACCCCCTACGCTGCCCAAAGACCCCTGCGCTGCCCTAAACCCTGAAACTCCACCCCACCCTACCCCCTATGCTGCCCGAACACCTCTGCACTGCCCTAAAGCCGGACACACCACCACCCACACAACCCACTTTGCTGCCCGAACACCACTGCCCTAAACCCTGAAACACCACCCCCAGCAAGACCCCCTACACTTCCCGAACACCACTGAACTGCCCTAAACCCTGAAATGCCACCGCCAGCATGACCCCCAACACTGCCCGAACACGATTGCACTGCTCTAAACCCTGGAACACCACCCCCGGCACGACCCACTACAATGCCTGAACACCACTGCTCTGCCCAAAACAATGAAACGCCAACCCTAGCACGACCCCCTTCACTGCCCGAAACCCACTGCCCTGCCCTAAACCCTAAAACGCCGCCCCCTGCACGACCCCCTACACTGCCTGAACACCACTGCACTGCCCTAAACCCTGAAATGCCACCCCGCACGACCCCCTACACTGCTCGAACACCACTGCACTGCCCTAAACCCTGAAACGCCTCCCCCGCACGAACCCCTACACTGTCTGAGCACCACTGCACTGCCTTAAACCCTGAAGCGCCATGCCCAGCACGACCAACTACACTGCCCGAACACCACTGCACTAAACCCTGAAAAGCCACCCCCAGCACAACCCCCTACACTGCCCAAAAACCACTGCCCTAAACCCTGAAACACCACCCCCAGCACGACCCCCTACACTGCCCTAACACCACTGCCCTACCCAAAACCATGAAACGCCAACCCAGCATTACCCCCTACACTGCCCGAACACCACTGCCCTGCCCTAAACCCTGAAACGCCACCCCCACACCACCCCCTACACTGCCCGAACACCACTGCCCTGTCCTAAACCCTGAAACGCCACCCCCGCACTACCCCCTACGCTGCCGGAACACCACTGCACTGCCCTAAACCCTGAAACGCCACCCCCGCACGACCCCCTACACTGCCCGGACACCACTGCACTGCCCTAAGCCCTGAAATGCCACCCCGCATGACCCCCTACACTGCTCGAACAACACTGCACTGTCCTAAACCCTGAAACGCCTCCCCGCATGACCCCCTACACTGCCCGAACACCACTGCACTGCCTTAAACCCTGAAACGCCATGCACAGCATGACCAACTACACTGCCCGAACACCACTGCACTAAACCCTGAAAAGCCACCCCCAGCAAGACCCCCTACACTACCTGAACACCACTGCACTGCCCTAAACCCTGAAACACCTGCCCCAGCAAGACCCCCCACGCTGCCCGAACACCACTGACCTAAATCCTGAAACACCAGCCCCAGGACGACCCTCTACGCTGCCCGAACAACACTGCGCTGCCCTAAACCCTGAAACACCACCCCCCGCACGACCACCTACACTACCCGAACACCACTGCTCTGCCCTAAACCCTGAAACTCCTCCCCCGCACGACCCCCTACGCTGCCCAAAGACCCCTGCGCTGCCCTAAACCCTGAAACTCCACCCCACACTACCCCCTATGCTGCCCGAACACCACTGCCCTAAACCCTGAAACACCACCCCCAGCAAGACCCCCTACACTTCCCGAACACCACTGAACTGCCCTAAACCCTGAAACGCCACCGCCAGCATGACCCCCAACACTGCCCGAACACGATTGCACTGCTGTAAACCCTGGAACACCACCCCCAGCACGACCCACTACAATGCCTGAACACCACTGCTCTGCCCAAAACAATGAAATGCCACCCCCAGCACGACCCCCTACACTGCCCGAACACCACTGCACTGCCATAAACCCTGAAACGCCACCCCCAGCACGACCCCCTACACTGCCCGAACACCACTGCACTGCCCTAAACCCTGAAACGCCACCACCAGCACGACCCCCTACACTGCCCGAACACAACTGCTCTGCCCAAAACCCTGAAATGCCACACCCAGCACGACCCCCTACACTGCCCGAACATCACTGCACTGTCCTAAACCCTGTAACACAACCCCTGCACGACTCCCTACACTGCCCTAACACCACTGCACTTCCCTAAACCCTGAAACACCATCCCCAGCAAGACCCCCTACGCTGCCCGAACACCACTGCACTGCCCTAAACCCTGAAACACCATCCCCCGCACAACCCCCTACGCTGCCTGAACAGCACTGCCCTAAACCCTGAAACACCAGCCCCAGCACGATCCCATACACTACCCGAACACCACTGCGCTGCCCTAAACCCTGAAACACAAGCCCCAGCATGAACGCCTACAGTGCCCGAACACCACTGCGCTGCCCTAAACCCTGAAACACAACCCCCCGCACGATGCCCTACACTGCCCAAACACCACTGCACTTCCCCAAACCCTAAAACACCACCCCCATCCAGACCCCCTACACTGCCAGAACACTACTGCACTGCTCTAAACCCTGTAATGCCACCCCCAGCAAGACCCCCTACACAGCCCAAACACCACTGCACTAAACCCTGAAACACCAGCCCCAGCAAGACCCCCTACGCTGCCCGAACACCTCTGCCCTAAACTCTGAAACACCAGCCCCAGGACGACCCCTACGCTGCCCGAACAGCACTGCACTGCCCTAAACCCTGAAACACCAGCCCCAGCAAGACCCCCTACGCTTCCCGAACACCTCTGCCCTAAACTCTGAAACACCAGCCCCAGGACGACCCCTACGCTGCCCGAACAGCACTGCACTGCCCTAATCCCCGAAACACCACCCCCTGCATGACCCCCTATGCTGTCCGAATACCACTGCACTGCCCTAAACCCTGAAACACCACACCCGCATGACCCCCTACGCTACCCGAACACCACTTCGCTGTCCTAAACACTGAAACACCATCCCCAGCACGACCCCTTACACTGCCTGAACACCACTGATCTGTCCTAAACCCCAAAACACCATCCCCAGCATGACCCCCTACACTGCCCGAACACCACTGCACTTCCCTAAACCCTGAAACACCACCCCCGCAAGAACCCCTACACTGCCAGAACTCCACTGCACTTCCCTAAATGCTGAAACACCTCCCCAACACTACACCTTACACTGCCCGAACCTGACTGCACTGCCCTGAACCCTGTAACACCACCCCTGCATGACCCCCTACACTGCCCAAACACCACTGCACTGCCCTAAACCCTGAATCACCCCCCCAGCATGACCCGCTACGCTGCCCGAACACCACTGTGCTGCCCTAAACCCTGAAACACCACTCCCTGCACGACCCCCATACGCTGCCCGAACACCACTGCGCTAACCTAAACCCTGAAACACCACCCCTAGCAAGACCCCCTACGCTGCCTGAACACCACTGCGCTGCCCTAAACCTTGAAACACAACTCCCAGCAAGCCCCCTATGCTGCCCGAACACCACTGCACTGCCCTGAACCCTGAAACACCATCCCCAGCACGACCCTCTACACTGCCTGAACACCACTGCACTGCCCTAAACCCTGAATACCACCCCCTGCACGACCCCCTACACTTCCCAAAAAACACTGCACTGCCATAAACCCTGAAACACCACTCCCAGCACGAACCCATTACACTGCCCGAACAACACTGCTCTGCCCTAAACCCTAAAACACCACCCCAGCACGACCCCCTATGCTGCCCTAACACCACTGCGCGGCCCTAAACCCTGAAACACCACCTCCTGCACAACCCCCTACGCTGCCCGAACACCACTGCGCTGCCCTAAACCCTGAAACGCCAACCCCAGCACGACCCCTTCACTGCCCGAACACCACTGCCCTGCCCTAAACCCTAAAATGCCACCCCCCGCACGACCCCCTACACTGCCCGAACACCACTGCCCTGCCCTAAACCCTGAAACGCCACCCCCGCACTACCCCCTACACTGCCCGAACACCACTACACTAAACCCTGAAACGCTACCCCCGCAAGACCCCCTACACTGCCCGAACACCACTGCAGTGCCCTAAACCCTGAAATGCCATCCCCGCACGACCCCCTACACTGCTCGAACACCACTGCACTGCCCTAAACCCTGAAACGCCTCTCCCGCACGAACCCCTACACTGCCTGAGCACCACTGCACTGCCCTAAACCCTGAAACGCCATCCCCAGCACGACCAACTACACTGCCCGAACACCACTGCACTAAACCCTGAAAAGACACCCCAGCACAACCCCCTACACTGCCGGAACACCACTGCCCTAAACCCTGAAACGCCACCCCGCACTACCCCCTACACTGCCCATACACCACTGCACTGCCTTAAACCCTGAAACGCCACACCCGCACGACCCCCTACACTGCCCGGACACCACTGCACTGCCCTAAGCCCTGAAATGCCACCCCGCATGGCCCCCTACACTGCTCAAACACCACTGCACTGCCCTAAACCCTGAAACGCCTCCCGCATGACCCCCTACACTTCCCGAACACCACTGAACTGCCCTAAACCCTGAAACGCCACCGCCAGCATGACCCCCAACACTGCCCGAACACTATTGCACTGCTCTAAACCCTGGAACACCACCCCCAGCACGACCAACTACAATGCCTGAACACCACTGCTCTGCCCAAAACACTGAAATGCCACCCCCAGCACGACCCCCTACACTGCCCGAACACCACTGCATTGCCCTAAACCCTGAAACGCCACCCCCAGCATGACCCCTACACTGCCCGAACACCACTGCACTGCCCAAAACCCTGAAATGTCACCCCCAGCACGACCCCTACACTGCCCGAACATCACTGCACTGTCCTAAACCCTGAAACACAACCCCTGCACGACTCCCTACACTGCCTGAACACCACTGCACTTCCCTAAATCTTGAAACACCATCCCCAGCAAGACCCCCTACGCTGCCCGAACACCACTGCACTGCCCTAAACCCTGAAACACCACCCCCCGCACAAACCCCTAGGCTGCCTGAACACCACTTCCCCAAACCCTGAAACACCAGCCTCAGCACGACCCCATACACTGCCCGAACACCACTGCGCTGCCCTAAACCCTGAAATACCAGCCCCAGCATGAACGCCTACACTGCCCGAACACCACTGCGCTGCCCTAAACCCAGAAACACAACCCCCGCACGACGCCCTACACTGCCCAAACACCACTGCACTTCCCCAAACCCTAAAACACCACCCCCAGCCAGACCCCCTACACTGCCCGAACACCACTGCACTGCTCTAAACCCTAAAATGCCACCCCCAGCAAGACCCCCTACACAGCCCGAACACCACTGCACTAAACTCTGAAAAGCCACCCCCAGCAAGACCCCCTACACTGCCCGAACACCACTGCACTGCCCTAAACCCTGAAACACCAGCCCCAGCAAGATCCCCTACGCTGCCCGAACACCTCTGCCCTAAACTCTGAAACACCAGCCCCAGGACGACCCCTACGCTGCCCGAACAGCACTGCACTGCCCTAATCCCTGAAACACCACCCCCTGCATGACCCCCTACGATGTTCGAATACCACTGCACTGCCCTAAACCCTGAAACACCACCCCCCACACAACCCCCTACGCTGACCGAACACCACTGCCATAAACCCTGAAACACCACCCCCGCATGACCGCCTACGCTACCCGAACACCACTGCGCTGTCCTAAACACTGAAACACCACCCCCAGCACGACCCCCTACACTGCCTGAACACCACTGAGCTGTCCTAAACCCCGAAACACCATCCCCAGCATGACCCCCTACAATGCCCGAACACCACTGCACTTCCCTAAACCCTGAAACACCATCCCCGCAAGACCCCCTACACTGCCCGAACTCCACTGCACTTCCCTAAATGCTAAAACACCCCCCCCACACTACCCCTTACACTGCCCAAACACCACTGCACTGCCCTAAACCCTGTAACACCACCCCCGCATGACCCCCTACACTGCGCGAACACCACTGCACTGCCCTAAACCCTGAAACACCACCCCCGCATGAGCCCCTACACTGCCCGAACACCACTTTACTGCCCTAAACCCTGAAACACCAGCCGCAGCAAGACCCCCTACACTGCCTGAACACCACTGCACTTCCCTAAACCTTGAAACACCATCCCCAGCAAGACACCTATGCTGCCCGAACACCACTGCACTGCCCTAAACCCTGAAACACCACCCCCCGCACAACCCCCTAGGCTGCCTAAACACCACTTCCCTAAACCCTGAAACACCAGCCTCAGCACGACCCCATACACTGCCCGAACACCACAGCGCTGCCCTAAACCCTGAAACACCAGCCCCAGCATGAATGCCTACACTGCCCAAACACCACTGCGCTGCCCTAAACCCAGAAACAGAACCCCCCACACGACGCCCTACACTGCCCAAACACCACTGCACTTCCCCAAACCCTAAAACACCACCCCCAGCCAGACACCCTACACTGCCCGAACACCACTGCACTGCTCTAAACACTGAAATGCCACCCCCAGCAAGACCCCCTACAGAGCCCGAACACCACTGCACTAAACTTTGAAAAGCCACCCCCAGCAAGACCCCCTACACTGCCCGAACACCACTGCACTGCCCTAAACCCTGAAACACCAGCCCCAGCAAGATCCCCTACGCTGCCCGAACACCTCTGCCCTAAACTCTGAAACACCAGCCCCAGGACGACCCCTACGTTGCCCGAACAGCACTGCACTGCCCTAATCCCTGAAACACCACCCCCTGCATGACCCCCTACGCTGTCCGAACACCACTGCACTGCCCTAAACCCTGAAACACCACCCCCCACACAACCCCCTACGCTGACCGAACACCACTGCCATAAACCCTGAAACACCACCCCCGCATGACCCCCTACGCTACCCGAACACCACTGCGCTGTCCTAAACACTGAAACACCACCCCCGCACGACCCCCTACACTACCCGAACACCACTGCTCTGCCCTAATCCCTGAAACTCCTCCCCCGCACGACCACTATGCTGCCCAAACACCCCTGCGCTGCCCTAAACCCTGAAACACCTCCCCCGCACGACCCCCTACGCTGCCCAAACACCCCTACGCTGCCCTAAACCCTGAAACACCCCCCCCCGCATGACCCCCTACGCTGCCCGAACACCACTGCGCTGCCCTAGACCCTGAAACACCACCCCCGCACGACCCCCTACACTAACACCACTGCACTGCCTTAAACCCTGAAACGCCATGCCCAGCATGACCAACTGCACTGCCCGAACACCACTTCACTAAACCCTGAAAAGCCACTCCCAGCAAGACCCCCTACACTACCCGAACACCACTGCACTGCCCTAAACCCTGAAACACAAGCCCCAGCAAGACTCCCCACGCTGCCCGAACACCACTGACCTAAACCCTGAATTACCAGCCCCAGGACGACCCTCTACGCTGCCCGAACACCACTGCACTGCCCTAAACCCTGAAACACAAGCCCCAGCAAGAACCCCCACGCTGCCCGAACACCACTGACCTAAACCCTGAAACACCAGCCCCAGGACGACCCTCTACGCTGCTCGAACACCACTGCGCTGCCCTAAACCCTGAAACACCAACCCCTGCATGACCCCCTATGCTGCCCGAACACCTCTGCACTGCCCTAAACCCTGAAACACCACCCCCGCACAACCCGCATTGCTGCCCGAACACCACTGCCCTAAAACCTGAAACACCACCCTCAGCAAGACCCCCTACACTTCCCAAACACCGCTGAACTGCCCTAAACCCTGAAACGCCACCGCCAGCATGACCCCCAACACTGCCCGAACACTATTGCACTGCTCTAAACCCTGGAACACCACCCCCAGCACGACCCACTACAATGTCTGAACACCACTGCTCTGCCCAAAACACTGAAATGCCATCCCCAGCACGACCCCCTACACTGCCCGAACACCACTGCACTGCCCTAAACCCTGAAACGCCACCCCCAGCACGACCCCCTACACTGCCTGAACACCACTGCACTGCCCTAAACCCTGAAACGCCACCACCAGCACGATCCCCTACACTGCCCGAACAGCACTGCTCTGCCCAAAACCCTGAAATGCCACCCCCAGCACGACCCCCTACACTGCCCGAACATAACTCCACAGTCCTAAACCCTGAAACACAACCCCTGCACGACTCCCTACACTGCCTGAACACCACTGCACTTCCCTAAATCCTGAAACACCATCCCCAGCAAGACCCCCTATGCTGCCCGAACACCACTGCACTGCCCTAAACCCTGAAACACCACCCCCGCACAACCCCCTACGCTGCCTGAACACCACTGCCCTAAACCCTGAAACACCAGCCCCAGCACGACCCCATACACTGCCCGAACACCACTGAGCTGCCCTAAACCCTGAAACACCAGCCCCAGCATGAACGCCTACACTGCCCGAACACCACTGCACTGCCCTAAACCCAGAAACACAAACCCCGCACGATGCCCTACACTGCCCAAACACCACTGCACTTCCCCAAAACACCACCCCCAGCCAGACCCCCTACACTGCCCGAACACCACTGCACTGCTCTAATCCCTGAAATGCCACCCCCAGCAAAACCCCCTACTCAGCTCAAACACCACTGCACTAAACCCTGAAAAGCCACACACAGCAAGACCCCCTACACTGCCCGAACACCACTGCACTGCCCTAAACCCTGAAACACCATGCCCAGCAAGACCCCCTACGCTGCCCGAACACCTCTGCCCTAAACTCTGAAACACCAGCCCTGGGACGACCCCCTACTCTGCCCGAAGAGCACTGCACTGCCCTAATCCCTGAAACACCACCCCCTGCATGACCCCCTACGCTGTCCGAATACCACTGCACTGCCCTAAACCCTGAAACACCACCCCCCACACAACCCCCTACACTGACCGAACACGACTGCCATAAACCCTGAAACACCACCCCCGCAGGACCCCCTACGCTACCCGAACACCACTGCGCTGTCCTAAACACTGAAACACCACCCCCAGTACGACACCTACACTGCCTGAACACCACTGAGCTGTCCTAAACCCCGAAACACCATCCCCAGCATGACCCCCTACACTGCCCGAACACCACTGCACTTCCCTAAACCCTGAAACACCACCCCCGCAAGACCCCCTACACTGCCCGAACTCCAATGCACTTCCCTAAATGCTGAAACACCTCCCCCACACTACCCCTTACACTGCCCGAACACCATAGCACTGCCCTAAACCCTGTAACACCACCCCCGCATGACCCCCATCACTGCCCGAACACCACTGCTCTGCCCAAAACCCTGAAATGCCACCCCCAGCACTACCCCCTACACTGCCCGAACATAACTCCACTGTCCTAAACCCTGAAACACAACCCCTGCACGACTCTCTACACTGCCCTAACACCACTACACTAAACCCTGAAACGCTACCCCCGCAAGACCCCCTACACTGCCTGAACACCACTGCACTGCCCTAAACCCTGAAATGCCACCCCCGCACGACCCCCTACACTGCTCGAACACCACTGCACTGCCCTAAACCCTGAAACGCCTCTCCCGCACGAACCCCTACACTGCCTGAGCACCACTGCACTGCCCTAAACCCTGAAACGCCATGCCCAGCACGACCAACTACACTGCCCGAACACCACTGCACTAAACCCTGAAAAGCCACCCCAGCACAACCCCCTACACTGCCCGAACACCACTGCCCTAAACCCTGAAACGCCACCCCCGCACTACCCCCTATGCTGCCCGAACACCACTGCACTGCATTAAACCCTGAAACGCCACACCCGCACGACCCCCTACACTGCCCAGACACCACTGCACTGCCCTAAGCCCTGAAATGCCACCCCGCATGGCCCCCTACACTGCTCAAACACCACTGCACTGCCCTAAACCCTGAAACGCCTCCCCGCATGACCCCCTACACTTCCCGAACACCACTGAACTGCCCTAAACCCTGAAACGCCATCGCCAGCATGACCCCCAACACTGCCCGAACACTATTGCACTGCTCTAAACCCTGGAACGCCATGCCCAGCACGACCAACTACACTGCCCGAACACCACTGCACTAAACCCTGAAAAGCCACCCCAGCACAAACCCCTACACTGCCCGAACACTATTGCACTGCTCTAAACCCTGGAACACCACCCCCAGCACGACCCACTACAATGCCTGAACACCACTGCTCTGCCCAAAACACTGAAATGCCACCCCCAGCACGACCCCCTACACTGCCCAAACACCACTGCATTGCCCTAAACCCTGAAACGCCACCCCCAGCACGACCCCCTACACTGCCCGAACACCACTGCACTGCCCAAAACCCTGAAATGTCACCCCCAGCACGACCCTCTACACTGCCCAAACATCACTGCACTGTCCTAAACCCTAAAACACAACCCCTACACGACTCCCTACACTGCCTGAACACCACTGCACTTCCCTAAACCTTGAAACACCATCCCCAGCAAGACCCCCTACGCTGCCCGAACACCACTGCACTGCCCTAAACCCTGAAACACCACCCCCCGCACAACCCCCTAGGCTGTCTGAACACAACTTCCCTAAACCCTGAAACACCAGCCCCAGCGAGACCCCCTACGCTGCCCGAACACCTCTGCCCTAAACTCTGAAACACCAGCCCCAGAACGACCCCCTACGCTGCAAGAACAGCACTGCACTGCCCTAATCCCTGAAACACCACCC
>NW_028188256.1:62200-128200 GCF_964204655.1 Triturus cristatus
CCTGCATGACCCTCTATGCTGTCCGAATACCACTGCACTGCCCTAAACCCTGAAACACCACCCCCCACACAACCCCCTACGCTGACCGAACACCACTGCCATAAACCCTGAAACACCACCCCCGCATGACCCCCTACGCTACCCGAACACCACTGCGCTGTCCTAAACACTGAAACACCACCCCAGCACGACCCCCTACACTGCCTGAACACCACTGAGCTGTCCTAAACCCCGAAACACCATCGCCAGCATGACCCCCTACACTGCCCGAACACCACTGCACTTCCCTAAACCCTGAAACACCACCCCCGCAAGACCCCCTACACTGCCCGAACTCCACTGCACTTCCCTAAATGCTGAACCCCCCCCACACTACCCCTTACACTGCCCGAACACCACTGCACTGCCCTAAACCCTGTAACACCACCCCCGCATGACCCCCTACACTGCCCGAACACCACTGCACTGCTCTAAACCCTGAAACACCACCCCCGCATGAGCCCCTACACTGCCCGAACACCACTTTACTGGCCTAAACCCTGAAACACCAGCCGCAGCAAGACCCCCTACACTGCCTGAACACCACTGCACTTCCCTAAACCTTGAAACACCATCCCCAGGAAGACCCCCTACGCTGCCCGAACACCACTGCACTGCCCTAAACCCTGAAACACCACCCCCCGCACAACCCCCTAGGCTGCCTGAACACCACTTCCCTAAACCCTGAAACACCAGCCTCAGCACGACCCCATACACTGCCCGAACACCACTGCGCTGCCCTAAACCCTGAAACACCAGCCCCAGCATGAATGCCTACACTGCCCGAACACCACTGCGCTGCCCTACACTCAGAAACACAACCCCCCGCACGACGCCCTACACTGCCCAAACACCACTGCACTTCCCCAAACCCTAAAACACCACCCCCGGCCAGACCCCCTACACTGCCCGAACACCACTGCACTGCTCTAAACCCTGAAATGCCACCCCCAGCAAGACCCCCTAAACAGCCCGAACACCACTGCACTAAACTCTGAAAAGCCACCCCCAGCAAGACCCCCTACACTGCCCGAACACCACTGCACTGCCCTAAACCCTGAAACACCAGCCCCAGCAAGATCCCCTACGCTGCCCGAACACCTCTGCCCTAAACTCTGAAACACCAGCCCCAGGACGACCCCTACGCTGCCTGAACAGCACTGCACTGCCCTAATCCCTGAAACACCACCCCCTGCATGACCCCCTACGCTGTCCGAATACCACTGCACTGCCCTAAACCCTGAAACACCACCCACCACACAACCCCCTACGCTGACCGAACACCACTGCCATAAACCCTGAACCATCACCCCCGCATGACCCCCTACGCTACCCGAACACCACTGCGCTGTCCTAAACACTGAAACACCACCCCCAGCATGACCCCCTACACTGCCTGAACACCACTGCACTTCCCTAAACCCTGAAACACCACCCCCGCAAGACCGCCTACTCTGCCCGAACTCCACTGCACTGCCATAAACCCTGAAACACCACCCCCGCATGAGCCCCTACACTGCCCGAACACCACTTTACTGCCCTAAACCCTGAAACACCAGCCACACCAAGACCCCCTAAGCTGCCCGAACACAACTGCCCTATACCCTGAAACACCAGCCCAGGACGACCCCCTATGGTGCCCGAGCACCACTTCCCTAAACCCTGAAACACCACCCCCCGCACGACCCCCTACGCTGCCTGAACACCACTGTGCTGCCCTAAATCCTGAAACACCACCCCCGCACGACCCCCTACACTACCCGAACACCACTGCGCTGCCCTAAACCCTGAACCACCAGCCCCAGCATGAACGCCTACACTGCCCGAACACCACTGCGCTGCCCTAAACCCAGAAACACAACCCCCCGCACGACGCCCTACACTGCCCAAACACCACTGCACTTCCCCAAACCCTAAAACACCACCCCCAGCCAGACCCCCTACACTGCCCGAACACCACTGCACTGCTCTAAACCCTGAAACACCAGCCCCAGCAAGATCCCCTACACTGCCCGAACACCTCTGCCCTAAACTCTGAAACACCAGCCCCAGGATGACCCCTACGCTGCCCGAACAGCACTGCACTGCCCTAATCCCTGAAACACCACCCCCTGCATGACCCCCTACGCTGTCCGAATACCACTGCACTGCCCTAAACCCTGAAACACCACCCCCCACACAACCCCCTACGCTGACCGAACACCACTGCCATAAACCCTGAAACACCACCCCCGCATGACCCCCTACGCTACCCGAACACCACTGCGCTGTCCTAAACACTGAAACACCACCCCAGCACGACCCCCTACACTGCCTGAACACCACTGAGCTGTCCTAAACCCCGAAACACCATCGCCAGCATGACCCCCTACACTGCCCGAACACCACTGCACTTCCCTAAACCCTGAAACACCACCCCCGCAAGACCCCCTACACTGCCCGAACTCCACTGCACTTCCCTAAATGCTGAACCCCCCCCACACTACCCCTTACACTGCCCGAACATAACTGCACTGCCCTAAACCCTGTAACACCACCCCCGCATGACCCCCTACACTGCCCGAACACCACTGCACTGCTCTAAACCCTGAAACACCACCCCCGCATGAGCCCCTACACTGCCCGAACACCACTTTACTGGCCTAAACCCTGAAACACCAGCCGCAGCAAGACCCCCTACACTGCCTGAACACCACTGCACTTCCCTAAACCTTGAAACACCATCCCCAGGAAGACCCCCTACGCTGCCCGAACACCACTGCACTGCCCTAAACCCTGAAACACCACCCCCCGCACAACCCCCTAGGCTGCCTGAACACCACTTCCCTAAACCCTGAAACACCAGCCTCAGCACGACCCCATACACTGCCCGAACACCACTGCGCTGCCCTAAACCCTGAAACACCAGCCCCAGCATGAATGCCTACACTGCCCGAACACCACTGCGCTGCCCTACACTCAGAAACACAACCCCCCGCACGACGCCCTACACTGCCCAAACACCACTGCACTTCCCCAAACCCTAAAACACCACCCCCGGCCAGACCCCCTACACTGCCCGAACACCACTGCACTGCTCTAAACCCTGAAATGCCACCCCCAGCAAGACCCCCTAAACAGCCCGAACACCACTGCACTAAACTCTGAAAAGCCACCCCCAGCAAGACCCCCTACACTGCCCGAACACCACTGCACTGCCCTAAACCCTGAAACACCAGCCCCAGCAAGATCCCCTACGCTGCCCGAACACCTCTGCCCTAAACTCTGAAACACCAGCCCCAGGACGACCCCTACGCTGCCTGAACAGCACTGCACTGCCCTAATCCCTGAAACACCACCCCCTGCATGACCCCCTACGCTGTCCGAATACCACTGCACTGCCCTAAACCCTGAAACACCACCCACCACACAACCCCCTACGCTGACCGAACACCACTGCCATAAACCCTGAACCATCACCCCCGCATGACCCCCTACGCTACCCGAACACCACTGCGCTGTCCTAAACACTGAAACACCACCCCCAGCATGACCCCCTACACTGCCTGAACACCACTGCACTTCCCTAAACCCTGAAACACCACCCCCGCAAGACCCCCTACTCTGCCCGAACTCCACTGCACTGCCATAAACCCTGAAACACCACCCCCGCATGAGCCCCTACACTGCCCGAACACCACTTTACTGCCCTAAACCCTGAAACACCAGCCACACCAAGACCCCCTAAGCTGCCCGAACACAACTGCCCTATACCCTGAAACACCAGCCCAGGACGACCCCCTATGGTGCCCGAGCACCACTTCCCTAAACCCTGAAACACCACCCCCCGCACGACCCCCTACGCTGCCTGAACACCACTGTGCTGCCCTAAATCCTGAAACACCACCCCCGCACGACCCCCTACACTACCCGAACACCACTGCGCTGCCCTAAACCCTGAACCACCAGCCCCAGCATGAACGCCTACACTGCCCGAACACCACTGCGCTGCCCTAAACCCAGAAACACAACCCCCCGCACGATGCCCTACACTGCCCAAACACCACTGCACTTCCCCAAACCCTAAAACACCACCCCCAGCCAGACCCCCTACACTGCCCGAACACCACTGCACTGCTCTAAACCCTGAAACACCAGCCCCAGCAAGATCCCCTACGCTGCCCGAACACCTCTGCCCTAAACTCTGAAACACCAGCCCCAGGATGACCCCTACGCTGCCCGAACAGCACTGCACTGCCCTAATCCCTGAAACACCACCCCCTGCATGACCCCCTACGCTGTCCGAATACCACTGCACTGCCCTAAACCCTGAAACACCACCCCCCACACAACCCCCTACGCTGACCGAACACCACTGCCATAAACCCTGAAACACCACCCCCGCATGACCCCCTACGCTACCCGAACACCACTGCGCTGTCCTAAACACTGAAACACCACCCCAGCACGACCCCCTACACTGCCTGAACACCACTGAGCTGTCCTAAACCCCGAAACACCATCGCCAGCATGACCCCCTACACTGCCCGAACACCACTGCACTTCCCTAAACCCTGAAACACCACCCCCGCAAGACCCCCTACACTGCCCGAACTCCACTGCACTTCCCTAAATGCTGAACCCCCCCCACACTACCCCTTACACTGCCCGAACACCACTGCACTGCCCTAAACCCTGTAACACCACCCCCGCATGACCCCCTACACTGCCCGAACACCACTGCACTGCTCTAAACCCTGAAACACCACCCCCGCATGAGCCCCTACACTGCCCGAACACCACTTTACTGGCCTAAACCCTGAAACACCAGCCGCAGCAAGACCCCCTACACTGCCTGAACACCACTGCACTTCCCTAAACCTTGAAACACCATCCCCAGGAAGACCCCCTACGCTGCCTGAACACCACTGCACTGCCCTAAACCCTGAAACACCACCCCCCGCACAACCCCCTAGGCTGCCTGAACACCACTTCCCTAAACCCTGAAACACCAGCCTCAGCACGACCCCATACACTGCCCGAACACCACTGCGCTGCCCTAAACCCTGAAACACCAGCCCCAGCATGAATGCCTACACTGCCCGAACACCACTGCGCTGCCCTACACTCAGAAACACAACCCCCCGCACGACGCCCTACACTGCCCAAACACCACTGCACTTCCCCAAACCCTAAAACACCACCCCCGGCCAGACCCCCTACACTGCCCGAACACCACTGCACTGCTCTAAACCCTGAAATGCCACCCCCAGCAAGACCCCCTAAACAGCCCGAACACCACTGCACTAAACTCTGAAAAGCCACCCCCAGCAAGACCCCCTACACTGCCCGAACACCACTGCACTGCCCTAAACCCTGAAACACCAGCCCCAGCAAGATCCCCTACGCTGCCCGAACACCTCTGCCCTAAACTCTGAAACACCAGCCCCAGGACGACCCCTACGCTGCCTGAACAGCACTGCACTGCCCTAATCCCTGAAACACCACCCCCTGCATGACCCCCTACGCTGTCCGAATACCACTGCACTGCCCTAAACCCTGAAACACCACCCACCACACAACCCCCTACGCTGACCGAACACCACTGCCATACACCCTGAACCATCACCCCCGCATGACCCCCTACGCTACCCGAACACCACTGCGCTGTCCTAAACACTGAAACACCACCCCCAGCATGACCCCCTACACTGCCTGAACACCACTGCACTTCCCTAAACCCTGAAACACCACCCCCGCAAGACCCCCTACTCTGCCCGAACTCCACTGCACTGCCATAAACCCTGAAACACCACCCCCGCATGAGCCCCTACACTGCCCGAACACCACTTTACTGCCCTAAACCCTGAAACACCAGCCACACCAAGACCCCCTAAGCTGCCCGAACACAACTGCCCTATACCCTGAAACACCAGCCCAGGACGACCCCCTATGGTGCCCGAGCACCACTTCCCTAAACCCTGAAACACCACCCCCCGCACGACCCCCTACGCTGCCTGAACACCACTGTGCTGCCCTAAATCCTGAAACACCACCCCCGCACGACCCCCTACACTACCCGAACACCACTGCGCTGCCCTAAACCCTGAACCACCAGCCCCAGCATGAACGCCTACACTGCCCGAACACCACTGCGCTGCCCTAAACCCAGAAACACAACCCCCCGCACGACGCCCTACACTGCCCAAACACCACTGCACTTCCCCAAACCCTAAAACACCACCCCCAGCCAGACCCCCTACACTGCCCGAACACCACTGCACTGCTCTAAACCCTGAAACACCAGCCCCAGCAAGATCCCCTACGCTGCCCGAACACCTCTGCCCTAAACTCTGAAACACCAGCCCCAGGATGACCCCTACGCTGCCCGAACAGCACTGCACTGCCCTAATCCCTGAAACACCACCCCCTGCATGACCCCCTACGCTGTCCGAATACCACTGCACTGCCCTAAACCCTGAAACACCACCCCCCACACAACCCCCTACGCTGACCGAACACCACTGCCATAAACCCTGAAACACCACCCCCGCATGACCCCCTACGCTACCCGAACACCACTGCGCTGTCCTAAACACTGAAACACCACCCCCAGCACGACCCCCTACACTGCCTGAACACCACTGAGCTGTCCTAAACCCCGAAACACCATCCCCAGCATGACCCCCTACACTGCCCGAACACCACTGCACTTCCCTAAACCCTGAAACACCAACCCCGCAAGACCCCCTACACTGCCCGAACTCCACTGCACTTCCCTAAATGCTGAAACACCCCCCCACACTACCCCTTACACTGCCCGAACACCACTGCACTGCCCTAAACCCTGTAACACCACCCCCAACAAGAACCCCTACACAGCCCGAACACCACTGCACTAATCCCTGAAAAGCCAGCCCCAGCAAGACCCCCTACACTGCCCGAACACCACTGAACTGCCCTAAACCCTGAAACGCCACCGCCAGCATGACCCCCAACACTGCCCGAACACGATTGCACTGCTCTAAAACCTGGAACACCACCCCCAGCACGACCCCCTACAATGCCTGAACACCACTGCTCTGCCCAAAACAATGAAATGCCACCCCCAGCACAACCCCCTACACTGCCCGAACACCACTGTACTGCCCTAAACCCTGAAACGCCACCCCCAGCACGACCCCCTACACTGCCCGAACACCACTGCACTGCCCTAAACCCTGAAACGCAACCACCAGCACAACCCCCTACACTGCCCGAACACCACTGCTCTGCCGAAAACCCTGAAATGCCACCCCCAGCACGACCCCCTACACTGCCCGAACATAACTCCACTGTCCTAAACCCTGAAACACAACCCCTGCACGACTCCCTACACTGCCTGAACACCACTGCACTTCCCTAAATCCTGAAACACCATCCCCAGCAAGACCCCCTACGCTGCCCGAACACCACTGCACTGCCCTAAACCCTGAAACACCACCCCCGCACAACCCTCTACGCTGCCTGAACACCACTGCCCTAAACCCTGAAACACCAGCCCCAGCACGACCCCATACACTGCCCGAACACCACTGAGCTGCCCTAAACCCTGAAACACCAGCCCCCGCATGAACGCCTACACTGCCCGAACACCGATGCGCTGCCCTAAACCCAGAAACACAACCCCCCGCACGATGCCCTACACTGCCCAAACACCACTGCACTTCCCCAAACCCTAAAACACCACCCCCAGCCAGACCCCCTACACTGCCCGAACACCACTGCACTGCTCTAAACCCTGAAATGCCACCCCCAGCAAGACCCCCTACTCAGCTCGAACACCACTGCACTAAACCCTGAAAAGCCACCCCCAGCAAGACCCCCTACACTGCCCGAACACCACTGCACTGCCCTAAACCCTGAAACACCAGCCCCAGCAAGACCCCCTACGCTGACCGAACACCTCTGCCCTAAACTCTGAAACACCAGCCCTGGGACGACCCCCTAGGCTGCCCAAACAGCACTGCACTGCCCTAATCCCTGAAACACCACCCCCTGCATGACCCCCTACGCTGTCCGAATACCACTGCACTGCCCTAAACCCTGAAACACCACCCCCCACACAACCCCCTACGCTGACCGAACACCACTGCCATAAACCCTGAAACACCACCCCCGCAGGACCCCCTACGCTACCCGAACACCACTGCGCTGTCCTAAACACTGAAACACTACCCCCAGTACGACCCCTACACTGCCTGAACACCACTGAGCTGTCCTAAACCACGAAACACCATCCCCAGCATGACCCCCTACACTGCCCGAACACCACTGCACTTCCCTAAACCCTGAAACACCACCCCCGCAAGACCCCCTACACTGCCCGAACTCCACTGCACTTCCCTAAATGCTGAAACACCTCCCCCACACTACCCCTTACACTGCCCGAACACCACTGCACTGCCCTAAACCCTGTAACACCACCCACGCATGACCCCCTACACTGCCCGAACACCACTGCACTGCCCTAAACCCTGAAACACCACCCCCGCATGAGCCCCTACACTGCCCGAACACCACTTTACTGCCCTAAACCCTGAAACACCAGCCACAGCAATACCCCCTACGCTGCCCGAACACCACTGCCCTAAACCCTGAAACACCAGCCCAGGACGACCCCCTATGCTGCCCGAGCACCACTTCCCTAAACCCTGAAACACCACCCCCCGCACGACCCCCTACGCTGCCTAAACACCACTGTGCTGCTCTAAACCCTGAAACACCACCCCCGCACGACCCCCTACACTACCCGAACACCCCTGCTCTGCCCTAAACCCTGAAACTCCTCTCCCGCACGACCCCTATGCTGTCCAAACACCCCTGCGCTGCCCTAAACCCTGAAACACCTCCCCCGCACGACCCCCTACGCTGCCCAAACAACCCTACGCTGCCCTAAACCCTGAAACACCCCTGCTCTGCCCTAAACCCTGAAACTCCTCTCCCCCATGACCCCTATGCTGTCCAAACACCACTGAGCTGTCCTAAACCCCGAAACACCATCCCCAGCATGACCCCCTACACTGCCCGAACACCACTGCACTTCCCTAAACCCTGAAACACCAACCCCGCAAGACCCCCTACACTGCCCGAACTCCACTGCACTTCCCTAAATGCTGAAACACCCCCCCACACTACCCCTTACACTGCCCGAACACCACTGCACTGCCCTAAACCCTGTAACACCACCCCCAACAAGAACCCCTACACAGCCCGAACACCACTGCACTAATCCCTGAAAAGCCAGCCCCAGCAAGACCCCCTACACTGCCCGAACACCACTGAACTGCCCTAAACCCTGAAACGCCACCGCCAGCATGACCCCCAACACTGCCCGAACACGATTGCACTGCTCTAAACCCTGGAACACCACCCCCAGCACGACCCACTACAATGCCTGTACACCACTGCTCTGCCCAAAACAATGAAATGCCACCCCCAGCACGACCCCCTACACTGCCCGAACACCACTGTACTGCCCTAAACCCTGAAACGCCACCCCCAGCACAACCCCCTACACTGTCCGAACACCACTGCACTGCCCTAAACCCTGAAACGCAACCACCAGCACGACCCCCTACACTGCCCGAACACCACTGCTCTGCCCAAAACCCTGAAATGCCACCCCCAGCACGACCCCCTACACTGCCCGAACATAACTCCACTGTCCTAAACCCTGAAACACAACCCCTGCACGACTCCCTACACTGCCTGAACACCACTGCACTTCCCTAAATCCTGAAACACCATCCCCAGCAAGACCCCCTACGCTGCCCGAACACCACTGCACTGCCCTAAACCCTGAAACACCACCCCCGCACAACCCTCTACGCTGCCTGAACACCACTGCCCTAAACCCTGAAACACCAGCCCCAGCACGACCCCATACACTGCCCGAACACCACTGAGCTGCCCTAAACCCTGAAACACCAGCCCCCGCATGAACGCCTACACTGCCCGAACACCACTGCGCTGCCCTAAACCCAGAAACACAACCCCCCGCACGACGCCCTACACTGCCCAAACACCACTGCACTTCCCCAAACCCTAAAACACCACCCCCAGCCAGACCCCCTACACTGCCCGAACACCACTGCACTGCTCTAAACCCTGAAACACCAGCCCCAGCAAGATCCCCTACGCTGCCCGAACACCTCTGCCCTAAACTCTGAAAAACCACCCCAGGACGACCCCTACGCTGCCCGAACAGCACTGCACTGCCCTATTCCCTGAAACACCACCCCCTGCATGACCCCCTACGCTGTCCGAATACCACTGCACTGCCCTAAACCCTGAAACACCACCCCCCACACAACCCCCTATGCTGACCGAACACCACTGCCATAAACCCTGAAACACCACCCCCGCATGACCCCCTACGCTACCCGAACACCACTGCGCTGTCCTAAACACTGAAACACCACCCCCAGCATGACCCCCTACACTGCCTGAACACCACTGAGCTGTCCTAAACCCCGAAACACCATCCCCAGCATGACCCCCTACACTGCCCGAACACCACTGCACTTCCCTAAACCCTGAAACACCAACCCCGCAAGACCCCCTACACTGCCCGAACTCCACTGCACTTCCCTAAATGCTGAAACACCCCCCCCACACTACCCCTTACACTGCCCGAACACCACTGCACTTCCCTAAACCCTGTAACACCACCCCCAACAAGAACCCCTACACAGCCCGAACACCACTGCACTAATCCCTGAAAAGCCAGCCCCAGCAAGACCCCCTACACTGCCCGAACACCACTGAACTGCCCTAAACCCTGAAACGCCACCGCCAGCATGACCCCCAACACTGCCCGAACACGATTGCACTGCTCTAAAACCTGGAACACCACCCCCAGCACGACCCCCTACAATGCCTGAACACCACTGCTCTGCCCAAAACAATGAAATGCCACCCCCAGCACGACCCCCTACACTGCCCGAACACCACTGTACTGCCCTAAACCCTGAAACGCCACCCCCAGCACGACCCCCTACACTGCCCGAACACCACTGCACTGCCCTAAACCCTGAAACGCAACCACCAGCACAACCCCCTACACTGCCCGAACACCACTGCTCTGCCCAAAACCCTGAAATGCCACCCCCAGCACGACCCCCTACACTGCCCGAACATAACTCCACTGTCCTAAACCCTGAAACACAACCCCTGCACGACTCCCTACACTGCCTGAACACCACTGCACTTCCCTAAATCCTGAAACACCATCCCCAGCAAGACCCCCTACGCTGCCCGAACACCACTGCACTGCCCTAAACCCTGAAACACCACCCCCGCACAACCCTCTACGCTGCCTGAACACCACTGCCCTAAACCCTGAAACACCAGCCCCAGCACGACCCCATACACTGCCCGAACACCACTGAGCTGCCCTAAACCCTGAAACACCAGCCCCCGCATGAACGCCTACACTGCCCGAACACCACTGCGCTGCCCTAAACCCAGAAACGCAACCCCCCGCACGATGCCCTACACTGCCCAAACACCACTGCACTTCCCCAAACCCTAAAACACCACCCCCAGCCAGACCCCCTACACTGCCCGAACACCACTGCACTGCTCTAAACCCTGAAATGCCACCCCCAGCAAGACCCCCTACTCAGCTCGAACACCACTGCACTAAACCCTGAAAAGCCACCCCCAGCAAGACCCCCTACACTGCCCGAACACCACTGCACTGCCCTAAACCCTGAAACACCAGCCCCAGCAAGACCCCCTACGCTGACCGAACACCTCTGCCCTAAACTCTGAAACACCAGCCCTGGGACGACCCCCTACGCTGCCCAAACAGCACTGCACTGCCCTAATCCCTGAAACACCACCCCCTGCATGACCCCCTACGCTGTCCGAATACCACTGCACTGCCCTAAACCCTGAAACACCACCCCCCACACAACCCCCTACGCTGACCGAACACCACTGCCATAAACCCTGAAACACCACCCCCGCAGGACCCTCTACGCTACCCGAACACCACTGCGCTGTCCTAAACACTGAAACACTACCCCCAGTACGACCCCTACACTGCCTGAACACCACTGAGCTGTCCTAAACCACGAAACACCATCCCCAGCATGACCCCCTACACTGCCCGAACACCACTGCACTTCCCTAAACCCTGAAACACCACCCCTGCAAGACCCCCTACACTGCCCGAACTCCACTGCACTTCCCTAAATGCTGAAACACCTCCCCCACACTACCCCTTACACTGCCCGAACACCACTGCACTGCCCTAAACCCTGTAACACCACCCCCGCATGACCCCCTACACTGCCCGAACACCACTGCACTGCCCTAAACCCTGAAACACCACCCCCGCATGAGCCCCTACACTGCCCGAACACCACTTTACTGCCCTAAACCCTGAAACACCAGCCACAGCAATACCCCCTACGCTGCCCGAACACCACTGCCCTAAACCCTGAAACACCAGCCCAGGACGACCCCCTATGCTGCCCGAGCACCACTTCCCTAAACCCTGAAACACCACCCCCGCACGACTCCCTATGCTGCCCGAACACCACTGTGCTGCACTAAACCCTGAAACACCACCCCCGCACGACCCCCTACACTACCCGAACACCCCTGCTCTGCCCTAAACCCTGAAACTCCTCTCCCGCACGACCCCTATGCTGTCCAAACACCCCTGCGCTGCCCTAAACCCTGAAACACCTCCCCCGCACGACCCCCTACGCTGCCCAAACAACCCTACGCTGCCCTAAACCCTGAAACACCCCTGCTCTGCCCTAAACCCTGAAACTCCTCTCCCCCACGACCCCTATGCTGTCCAAACACCACTGAGCTGTCCTAAACCCCGAAACACCATCCCCAGCATGACCCCCTACACTGCCCGAACACCACTGCACTTCCCTAAACCCTGAAACACCAACCCCGCAAGACCCCCTACACTGCCCGAACTCCACTGCACTTCCCTAAATGCTGAAACACCCCCCCACACTACCCCTTACACTGCCCGAACACCACTGCACTGCCCTAAACCCTGTAACACCACCCCCAACAAGAACCCCTACACAGCCCGAACACCACTGCACTAATCCCTGAAAAGCCAGCCCCAGCAAGACCCCCTACACTGCCTGAACACCACTGAACTGCCCTAAACCCTGAAACGCCACCGCCAGCATGACCCCCAACACTGCCCGAACACGATTGCACTGCTCTAAACCCTGGAACACCACCCCCAGCACGACCCACTACAATGCCTGTACACCACTGCTCTGCCCAAAACAATGAAATGCCACCCCCAGCACGACCCCCTACACTGCCCGAACACCACGTTACTGCCCTAAACCCTGAAATGCCACCCCCAGCACAACCCCCTACACTGTCCGAACACCACTGCACTGCCCTAAACCCTGAAACGCAACCACCAGCATGACCCCCTACACTGCCCGAACACCACTGCTCTGCCCAAAACCCTGAAATGCCACCCCCAGCACGACCCCCTACACTGCCCGAACATAACTCCACTGTCCTAAACCCTGAAACACAACCCCTGCACGACTCCCTACACTGCCTGAACACCACTGCACTTCCCTAAATCCTGAAACACCATCCCCAGCAAGACCCCATACACTGCCCGAACACCACTGCACTGCCCTAAACCCTGAAACACCACCCCCGCACAACCCTCTACGCTGCCTGAACACCACTGCCCTAAACCCTGAAACACCAGCCCCAGCACGACCCCATACACTGCCCGAACACCACTGAGCTGCCCTAAACCCTGAAACACCAGCCCCCGCATGAACGCCTACACTGCCCGAACACCACTGCGCTGCCCTAAACCCAGAAACACAACCCCCCGCACGATGCCCTACACTGCCCAAACACCACTGCACTTCCCCAAACCCTAAAACACCACCCCCAGCCAGACCCCCTACACTGCCCGAACACCACTGCACTGCTCTAAACCCTGAAATGCCACCCCCAGCAAGACCCCCTACTCAGCTCGAACACCACTGCACTAAATCCTGAAAAGCCACCCCCAGCAAGACCCCCTACACTGCCCGAACACCACTGCACTGCCCTAAACCCTGAAACACCAGCCCCAGCAAGACCCCCTACGCTGCCCGAACACCTCTGCCCTAAACTCTGAAACACCAGCCCTGGGACGACCCCCTACGCTGCCCAAACAGCACTGCACTAATCCCTGAAACACCACCCCCTGCATGACCCCCTACGCTGTCCGAATACCACTGCACTGCCCTAAACCCTGAAACACCACCCCCCACACAACCCCCTACGCTGACCGAACACCACTGCCATAAACCCTGAAACACCACCCCCGCAGGACCCCCTACGCTACCCGAACACCACTGCGCTGTCCTAAACACTGAAACACTACCCCCAGTACGACCCCTACACTGCCTGAACACCACTGAGCTGTCCTAAACCACGAAACACCATCCCCAGCATGACCCCCTACACTGCCCGAACACCACTGCACTTCCCTAAACCCTGAAACACCACCCCCGCAAGACCCCCTACACTGCCCGAACTCCACTGCACTTCCCTAAATGCTGAAACACCTCCCCCACACTACCCCTTACACTGCCCGAACACCACTGCACTGCCCTAAACCCTGTAACACCACCCCCGCATGACCCCCTACACTGCCCGAACACCACTGCACTGCCCTAAACCCTGAAACACCACCCCCACACGAGCCCCTACACTGCCCGAACACCACTTTACTGCCCTAAACCCTGAAACACCAGCCACAGCAAGACCCCCTACGCTGCCCGAACACCACTGCCCTAAACCCTGAAACACCAGCCCAGGACGACCCCCTATGCTGCCCGAGCACCACTTCCCTAAACCCTGAAACACCACCCCCCGCACGACCCCCTACGCTGCCCGAACACCACTGTGCTGCTCTAAACCCTGAAACACCACCCCCGCACGACCCCCTACACTACCCGAACACCCCTGCTCTGCCCTAAACCCTGAAACTCCTCTCCCGCACGACCCCTATGCTGTCCAAACACCCCTGCGCTGCCCTAAACCCTGAAACACCTCCCCCGCACGACCCCCTACGCTGCCCAAACAACCCTACGCTGCCCTAAACCCTGAAACACCACCCCCGCATGACCCCCTACGCTGCCCGAACACCACTGCGCTGCCCTAGACCCTGAAACACCACCCCCGCACGACCCCCTACACTAACACCACTGCACTGCCTTAAACCCTGAAACGCCATGCCCAGCATGACCAACTACACTGCCCGAACACCACTGCACTAAACCCTGAAAAGCCACCCCCAACAAGACCCCCTACACTACCCGAACACCACTGCACTGCCCTAAACCCTGAAACACAAGCCCCAGCAAGACCCCCCACGCTGCCCGAACACCACTTTACTGCCCTAAACCCTGAAACACCAGCCACAGCAAGACCCCCTACGCTGCCCGAACACCACTGCCCTAAACCCTGAAACACCAGCCCAGGACGACCCCCTATGCTGCCCGAGCACCACTTCCCTAAACCCTGAAACACCACCCCCCGCACGACCCCCTACGCTGCCCGAACACCACTGTGCTGCTCTAAACCCTGAAACACCACCCCCGCACGACCCCCTACACTACCCGAACACCCCTGCTCTGCCCTAAACCCTGAAACTCCTCTCCCGCACGACCCCTATGCTGTCCAAACACCCCTGCGCTGCCCTAAACCCTGAAACACCTCCCCCGCACGACCCCCTACGCTGCCCAAACAACCCTACGCTGCCCTAAACCCTGAAACACCCCTGCTCTGCCCTAAACCCTGAAACTCCTCTCCCGCACGACCCCTATGCTGTCCAAACACCACTGAGCTGTCCTAAACCCCGAAACACCATCCCCAGCATGACCCCCTACACTGCCCGAACACCACTGCACTTCCCTAAACCCTGAAACACCAACCCCGCAAGACCCCCTACACTGCCCGAACTCCACTGCACTTCCCTAAATGCTGAAACACCCCCCCACACTACCCCTTACACAGCCCGAACACCACTGCACTGCCCTAAACCCTGTAACACCACCCCCAACAAGAACCCCTACACAGCCCGAACACCACTGCACTAATCCCTGAAAAGCCAGCCCCAGCAAGACCCCCTACACTGCCCGAACACCACTGAACTGCCCTAAACCCTGAAACGCCACCGCCAGCATGACCCCCAACACTGCCCGAACACGATTGCACTGCTCTAAACCCTGGAACACCACCCCCAGCACGACCCACTACAATGCCTGGACACCACTGCTCTGCCCAAAACAATGAAATGCCACCCCCAGCACGACCCCCTACACTGCCCGAACACCACTGTACTGCCCTAAACCCTGAAACGCCACCCCCAGCACAACCCCCTACACTGTCCGAACACCACTGCACTGCCCTAAACCCTGAAACGCAACCACCAGCACGACCCCCTACACTGCCCGAACACCACTGCTCTGCCCAAAACCCTGAAATGCCACCCCCAGCACGACCCGCTACACTGCCAAACATAACTCCACTGTCCTAAACCCTGAAACACAACCCCTGCACGACTCCCTACACTACCTGAACACCACTGCACTTCCCTAAATCCTGAAACACCATCCCCAGCAAGACCCCCTACGCTGCCCGAACACCACTGCACTGCCCTAAACCCTGAAACACCACCCCCGCACAACCCTCTACGCTGCCTGAACACCACTGCCCTAAACCCTGAAACACCAGCCCCAGCACAACCCCATACACTGCCCGAACACCACTGAGCTGCCCTAAACCCTGATACACCAGCCCCCGCATGAACGCCTACACTGCCCGAACACCACTGCGCTGCCCTAAACCCAGAAACACAACCCCCGCACGATGCCCTACACTGCCCAAACACCACTGCACTTCCCCAAACCCTAAAACACCACCCCCAGCCAGACCCCCTACACTGCTCAAACACCACTGCACTGCTCTAAACCCTGAAATGCCACCCCCAGCAAGACCCCCTACTCAGCTCGAACACCACTGCACTAAACCCTGAAAGCCACCCCCAGCAAGACCCCCTACACTGCCCGAACACCACTGCACTGCCCTAAACCCTGAAACACCAGCCCCAGCAAGACCCCCTACGCTGCCCGAACACCTCTGCCCTAAACTCTGAAACACCAGCCCTGGGACGACCCCCTACGTTGCCCAAACAGCACTGCACTAATCCCTGAAACACCACCCCCTGCATGACCCCCTACGCTGTCCGAATACCACTGCACTGCCCTAAACCCTGAAACACCACCCCCCACACAACCCCCTACGCTGACCGAACACCACTGCCATAAACCCTGAAACACCACCCCCGCAGGACCCCCTACGCTACCCGAACACAACTGCGCTGTCCTAAACACTGAAACACTACCCCCAGTACGACCCCTACACTGCCTGAACACCAATGAGCTGTCCTAAACCACGAAACACCATCCCCACCATGACCCCCTACACTGCCCGAACACCACTGCACTTCCCTAAACCCTGAAACACCACCCCCGCAAGACCCCCTACACTGCCCGAACTCCACTGCACTTCCCTAAATGCTGAAACACCTCCCCCACACTACCCCTTACACTGCCCGAACACCACTGCACTGCCCTAAACCCTGTAACACCACCCCCGCATGACCCCCTACACTGCCCGAACACCACTGCACTGCCCTAAACCCTGAAACACCACCCCCGCACGAGCCCCTACACTGCCCGAACACCACTTTACTGCCCTAAACCCTGAAACACCAGCCACAGCAAGACCCCCTACGCTGCCTGAACACCACTGCCCTAAACCCTGAAACACCAGCCCAGGACGACCCCCTATGCTGCCCGAGCACCACTTCCCTAAACCCTGAAACACCACCCCCCGCACGACCCCCTACGCTGCCCGAACACCACTGTGCTGCTCTAAACTCTGAAACACCACCCCCGCACGACCCCCTACACTACCCGAACACCCCTGCTCTGCCCTAAACCCTGAAACTCCTCTCCCGCACGACCCCTATGCTGTCCAAACACCCCTGCGCTGCCCTAAACCCTGAAACACCTCCCCCGCACGACCCCCTACGCTGCCCAAACAACCCTACGCTGCCCTAAACCCTGAAACACCACCCCCCCGCATGACCCCCTACACTGCCCGAACACCACTGCGCTGCACTAGACCCTGAAACACCACCCCCGCACGACCACCTACACTAACACCACTGCACTGCCTTAAACCCTGAAACGCCATGCCCAGCATGACCAACTACACTGCCCGAACACCACTGCACTAAACCCTGAAAAGCCACCCCCAACAAGACCCCCTACACTACCCAAACACCACTGCACTGCCCTAAACCCTAAAACACAAGCCCCAGCAAGACCCCCCACGCTGCCCGAACACCACTGACCTAAACCCTGAAACACCAGCCCCAGGATGACCCTCTACGCTGCCCAAACACCACTGCACTGCCCTAAACCCTGAAACACAAGCCCCAGCAAGACCCCCCACGCTGCCCGAACACCACTGACCTAAACCCTGAAACACCAGTCCCAGGACGACCCTCTACGCTGCTCGAACACCACTGCGCTGCCGTGAATCCTGAAACACCAACCCCTGCATGACCCCCTATGCTGCCCGAACACCTCTGCACTGCCCTAAACCCTGAAACACCACCCCCGCACAACCCGCATTGCTGCCCGAACACCACTGCCCTAAAACCTGAAACACCACCCTCAGCAAGACCCCCTACACTTCCCAAAAACCACTGAACTGCCCTAAACCCTGAAACGCCACCGCCAGCATGACCCCCAACACTGCCCGAACACTATTGCACTGCTCTAAACCCTGGAACACCACCCCCAGCACGGCCCACTACAATGTCTGAACACCACTGCTCTGCCCAAAACACTGAAATGCCACCCCCAGCACGACCCCCTACACTGCCCGAACACCACTGTACTGCCCTAAACCCTGAAACGCCACCCCCAGCACGACCCCCTACACTGCCCGAACACCACTGCACTGCCCTAAACCCTGAAACGCAACCACCAGCACGACCCCCTACACTGCCCGAACACCACTGCTCTGCCGAAAACCCTGAAATGCCACCCCCAGCACGACCCCCTACACTGCCCGAACATAACTCCACTGTCCTAAACCCTGAAACACAACCCCTGCACGACTCCCTACACTGCCTGAACACCACTGCACTTCCCTAAATCCTGAAACACCATCCCCAGCAAGACCCCCTACGCTGCCCGAACACCACTGCACTGCCCTAAACCCTGAAACACCAGCCCCAGCACGACCCCATACACTGCCCGAACACCACTGAGCTGCCCTAAACCCTGAAACACCAGCCCCCGCATGAACGCCTACACTGCCCGAACACCACTGCACTGCTCTAAACCCTGAAATGCCACCCCCAGCAAGACCCCCTACTCAGCTCGAACACCACTGCACTAAACCCTGAAAAGCCACCCCCAGCAAGACCCCCTACACTGCCCCAACACCACTGCACTGCCATAAACCCTGAAACACCAGCCCCAGCAAGACCCCCTACGCTGCCCGAACACCTCTGCCCTAAACTCTGAAACACCAGCCCTGGGACGACCCCCTACGCTGCCCGAACAGCACTGCACTGCCCTAATCCCTGAAACACCACCCCCTGCATGACCCCCTACGCTGTCCGAATACCACTGCACTGCCCTAAACCCTGAAACACCACCCCCCATACAACCCCCTACGCTGACCGAACACCACTGCCATAAACCCTGAAACACCACCCCCGCAGGACCACCTACGCTACCCGAACACCACTGCGCTGTCCTAAACACTGAAACACTACCCCTGGTACGACCCCTACACTGCCTGAACACCACTGAGCTGTCCTAAACCACGAAACACCATCCCCAGCATGACCCCCTACACTGCCCGAACACCACTGCACTTCCCTAAACCCTGAAACACCACCCCCGCAAGACCCCCTACACTGCCCGAACTCCACTGCACTTCCCTAAATGCTGAAACACCTCCCCCACACTACCCCTTACACTGCCCGAACACCACAGCACTGCCCTAAACCCTGTAACACCACCCCCGCATGACCCCCTACACTGCCCGAACACCACTGCTCTGCCCAAAACCCTGAAATGCCACCCCCAGCACAACCCCCTACACTGCCCGAACATAACTCCACTGTCCTAAACCCTGAAACACAACCCCTGCACGACTCCCTACACTGCCTGAACACCACTGCACTTCCCTAAATCCTGAAACACCATCCCCAGCAAGACCCCCTACGCTGCCCGAACACCACTGCACTGCCCTAAACCCTGAAACACCACCCCCGCATAGCCCCCTACGCTGCCTGAACACCACTGCCCTAAACCCTGAAACACCAGCCCCAGCACGACCCCATACACTGCCCGAACACCACTGTGCTGCCCTAAACCCTGAAACACCAGCCCCAGCATGAACGCCTACACTGCCCGAACACCACTGCGCTGCCCTAAACCCAGAAACACAACCCCCCGCACGATGCCCTACACTGCCCAAACACCACTGCACTTCCCCAAACCCTAAAACACCACCCCCAGCCAGACCCCCTACACTGCCAGAACACCACTGCACTGCTCTAAACCCTGAAATGCCACCCCCAGCAAGACCCCCTACTCAGCCCGAACACCACTGCACTAAACCCTGAAAAGCCACCCCCAGCAAGACCCCCTACACTGCCCGAACACCACTGCACTGCCCTAAACCCTGAAACACCAGCCCCAGCAAGACCCCCTACGCTAACCGAACACCTCTGCCTTAAACTCTGAAACACCAGCCCCAGGACGACGTCCTACGCTGCCCGAACAGCACTGCACTGCCCTAATCCCTGAAACACTACCCCCTGCATGACCCCCTACGCTGTCCGAATACCACTGCACTGCCCTAAACCCTGAAACACCACCCCCCACACAACCCCCTACGCTGCTTGAACACCACTGCACTTCCATAAATCCTGAAACACCATCCCCAGCAAGACCCCCTACGCTGCCCGAACACCACTGCACTGCCCTAAACCCTGAAACACCACCCGCCACACAACCCCCTATGCTGCCTGAACACCACTGCCCTAAACCCTGAAACACCAGCCCCAGCACAACCCCATACACTGCCCGAACACCACTGCGCTGCCCTAAACCCTGAAACACCAGCCCCAGCATGAACGCCTAAAATGCCCGAACACCACTGCGCTGCCCTAAACCCAGAAACACAACCCCCCGCACGATGCCCTACACTGCCCAAACACCACTGCACTTCCCCAAACCCTAAAACACCACCCCCAGCCAGACGCCCTACACTGCCCGAACACCACTGCACTGCTCTAAACCCTGAAATGCCACCCCCAGCAAGACCCCCTACACAGCCCGAACACCACTGCACTAAACCCTGAAAAGCCACCCCCAGCAAGACCCCCTACACTGCCCCAACACCACTGCACTGCCCTAAACCCTGAAACACCAGCTCCAGCAAGACCCCCTACGCTGCCCGAACACTTCTGCCCTAAACTCTGAAACACCAGCCCCAGGACGACCCCCTACGCTGCCCGAACAGCACTGCACTGCCCTAAACCCTGAAACACCACCCCCTGCATGACCCCCTACGCTGTCCGAATACCACTGCACTGCCCTAAACCCTGAAACACCACCCCCCACACAACCCCCTACGCTGACCGAACACCACTGCCATAAACCCTGAAACACCACCCTCGCAGGACCCCCTACGCTACCCGAACACCACTGCGCTGTCCTAAACACTGAAACACCACCCCCAGCACGACCCCCTACCCTGGCTGAACACCACTGAGCTGTCCCAAACCCCGAAACACCATCCCCAGCATGACCCCCTACACTGCCCGAACACCACTGCACTTCCCTAAACCCTGAAACACCTCCCCCACACTACCCCTTACACTGCCCGAAAACCACAGCACTGCCCTAAACCCTGTAACACCACCCCCGCATGATCCCCTACACTGCCCGAACACCACTGCACTGCCCTAAATCCTGAAACAACAACCCCGCATGAGCCCCTACACTGCCCGAACACCACTTTACTGGCCTAAACCCTGAAACACCAGCCGCAGCAAGACCCCCTACACTGCCTGAACACCACTGCACTTCCCTAAACCTTGAAACACCATCCCCAGCAAGACCCCCTACGCTGCCCGAACACCACTGCACTAAACCCTGAAAAGCCACCCCCAGCAAGACCCCCTACACTACCCAAACACCACTGCACTGCCCTAAACCCTGAAACACCAGCCCCAGCAAGACCCTCCACGCTGCCCGAACACCACTGCCCTAAACCATGAAACACCAACCCCTGCATGACCCTCTATGCAGCCCGAACACCTCTGCACTGCCCTAAACCCTGAAACACCACCCCCCCGCACAACCAGCTTTGCTGCCCGAACACCACTGCCCTAAACCCTGAAACACCACCCCCCAGCAAGACCCCCTACACTTCTCGAACACCACTGAACTGCCCTAAACCCTGAAACGCCACCCCCAGCACGACCCACTACACTGCCCAAACACCACTGCTCTGCCCAAAACACTGAAACGCCACCCCCAGCACGACCCCCTACACTGCCCGAACACAACTGCACTGCCCTAAACCCTGAAACACAACCCCTGCACGACTCCCTACACTGCCCGAACACCACTGCACTTCCATAAATCCTGAAACACCATCCCCAGCAAGACCCCCTACGCTGCCCGAACACCACTGCACTGCTCTAAACCCTGAAACACCACCCGCCGCACAACCCCCTATGCTGCCTGAACACCACTGCCCTAAACCCTGAAACACCAGCCCCAGCACAACCCCATACACTGCCCGAACACCACTGCGCTGCCCTAAACCCTGAAACACCAGCCCCAGCATGAACGCCTAAAATGCCCGAACACCACTGCGCTGCCCTAAACCCAGAAACACAACCCCCCGCACGATGCCCTACACTGCCCAAACACCGCTGCACTTCCCCAAACCCTAAAACACCACCCCCAGCCAGACCCCCTACACTGCCCGAACACCACTGCACTGCTCTAAACCCTGAAATGCCACCCCCAGCAAGACCCCCTACACAGCCCGAACACCACTGCACTAAACCCTGAAAAGCCACCCCCAGCAAGACCCCCTACACTGCCCGAACACCACTGCACTGCCCTAAACCCTGAAACACCAGCTCCAGCAAGACCCCCTACGCTGCCCGAACACCTCTGCCCTAAACTCTGAAACACCAGCCCCAGGACGACCCCCTACGCTGCCCGAACAGCACTGCACTGCCCTAATCCCTGAAACACCACCCCCTGCATGACCCACTACGCTGTCCGAATACCACTGCACTGCCCTAAACCCTGAAACACCACCCCCCACACAACCCCCTACGCTGACCGAACACCACTGCCATAAACCCTGAAACACCACCCTCGCAGGACCCCCTACGCTACCCGAACACCACTGCGCTGTCCTAAACACTGAAACACCACCCCCAGCACGACCCCCTACCCTGGCTGAACACCACTGAGCTGTCCTAAACCCCGAAACACCATCCCCAGCATGACCCCCTACACTGCCCGAACACCACTGCACTTCCCTAAACCCTGAAACACCTCCCCCACACTACCCCTTACACTGCCCGAAAACCACAGCACTGCCCTAAACTCTGTAACACCACCCCCGCATGATCCCCTACACTGCCCGAACACCACTGCACTGCCCTAAATCCTGAAACAACAACCCCGCATGAGCCCCTACACTGCCCGAACACCACTTTACTGGCCTAAACCCTGAAACACCAGCCGCAGCAAGACCCCCTACACTGCCTGAACACCACTGCACTTCCCTAAACCTTGAAACACCATCCCCAGCAAGACCCCCTACGCTGCCCGAACACCACTGCACTAAACCCTGAAAAGCCACCCCCAGCAAGACCCCCTACACTACCCAAACACCACTGCACTGCCCTAAACCCTGAAACACCAGCCCCAGCAAGACCCTCCACGCTGCCCGAACACCACTGCCCTAAACCATGAAACACCAACCCCTGCATGACCCTCTATGCAGCCCGAACACCTCTGCACTGCCCTAAACCCTGAAACACCACCCCCCCGCACAACCAGCTTTGCTGCCCGAACACCACTGCCCTAAACCCTGAAACACCACCCCCAGCAAGACCCCCTACACTTCTCGAACACCACTGAACTGCCGTAAACCCTGAAACGCCACCCCCAGCACGACCCACTACACTGCCCAAACACCACTGCTCTGCCCAAAACACTGAAACGCCACCCCCAGCACGACCCCCTACACTGCCTGAACACAACTGCACTGCCCTAAACCCTGAAATGCTACCCCAGCATGACCCCCTACACTGCCCGAACACTACTGCACTGCCCTAAACCCTGAAACGCCACCCCAATCACGACCCCCTACACTGCCCGAACACCACTGCTCTGCCCAAAACCCTGAAATGCCATCCCCAGCACGACCCCTACACTGCCCGAACACCACTGCACTGCCCTAAACCCTGAAACACAACCCCTGCACGACTCCCTACACTGCCCGAACACCACTGCACTTCCCTAAACCCTGAAACACCAGCCCCAGCAAGACCCCCTACGCTGCCCGAACACCACTGCACTGCCCTAAACCCTGAAACACCACCCCCTGCACAACCCACTACGCTGCCTGAACACCACTGCCCTAAACCCTGAAACACCAGCCCCAGCACGACCCCATACACTGCCCAAACACCACTGCGCTGCCCTAAACCCTGAAACACCAGCCCCAGCATGAACGCCTACAAAGCCCGAACACCACTGCGCTGCCCTAAACCCAGAAACACAACCCCCCGCTTGACGCCCTACACTGCCCAAACACCACTGCACTTCCCCAAACCCTAAAACACCACCCCCAGCCAGACCCCCTACACTGCCCGAACACCACTGCACTGCTCTAAACCCTGAAATGCCACCCCCAGCAAGACCCCCTACTCAGCTCGAACACCACTGCACTAAACCCTGAAAAGCCACCCCCAGCAAGACCCCCTACACTGCCCAAACACCACTGCACTGCCCTAAACCCTGAAACACCAGCCCCAGCAAGACCCCCTACGCTGCCCGAACACCTCTGCCCTAAACTCTGAAACACCAGCCCTGGAACGACCCCCTACGCTGCCCAAACAGCACTGCACTAATCCCTGAAACACCACCCCCTGCATGACCCCCTACGCTGTCCGAATACCACTGCACTGCCCTAAACCCTGAAACACCACCCCCCACACAACCCCCTACGCTGACCGAACACCACTGCCATAAACCCTGAAACACCACCCCCGCAGGACCCCCTACGCTACCCGAACACCACTGCGCTGTCCTAAACACTGAAACACTACCCCCAGTACGACCCCTACACTGCCTGAACACCACTGAGCTGTCCTAAACCACGAAACACCATCCCCACCATGACCCCCTACACTGCCCGAACACCACTGCACTTCCCTAAACCCTGAAACACCACCCCCGCAAGACCCCTTACACTGCCGGAACTCCACTGCACTTCCCTAAATGCTGAAACACCTCCCCCACACTACCCCTTACACTGCCCGAACACCACTGCACTGCCCTAAACCCTGTAACACCACCCCCGCATGACCCCCTACACTGCCCGAACACCACTGCACTGCCCTAAACCCTGAAACACCACCCCTGCACGAGCCCCTACACTGCCCGAACACCACTTTACTGCCCTAAACCCTGAAACACCAGCCACAGCAAGACCCCCTACGCTGCCCGAACACCACTGCCCTAAACCCTGAAACACCAGCCCAGGACGACCCCCTATGCTGCCCGAGCACCACTTCCCTAAACCCTGAAACACCACCCCCCGCACGACCCCCTACGCTGCCCGAACACCACTGTGCTGCTCTAAACCCTGAAACACCACCCCCGCACGACCCCCTACACTACCCGAACACCCCGGCTCTGCCCTAAACCCTGAAACTCCTCTCCCGCACGACCCCTATGCTGTCCAAACACCCCTGCGCTGCCCTAAACCCTGAAACACCTCCCCCGCACGACCCCCTACGCTGCCCAAACAACCCTACGCTGCCCTAAACCCTGAAACACCACCCCCCGCATGACCCCCTACGCTGCCCGAACACCACTGCGCTGCCCTAGACCCTGAAACACCACCCCCGCACGACCCCCTACACTAACACCACTGCACTGCCTTAAACCCTGAAACGCCATGCCCAGCATGACCAACTACACTGCCCGAACACCACTGCACTAAACCCTGAAAAGCCACCCCCAACAAGACCCCCTACACTACCCGAACACCACTGCACTGCCCTAAACCCTGAAACACAAGCCCAAGCAAGACTCCCCACGCTGCCCGAACACCACTGACCTAAACCCTGAAACACCAGCCCCAGGATGACCCTCTACGCTGCCCAAACACCACTGCACTGCCCTAAACCCTGAAACACAAGCCCCAGCAAGACCCCCCACGCTGCCCGAACACCACTGACCTAAACCCTGAAACACCAGTCCCAGGACGACCCTCTACGCTGCTCGAACACCACTGCGCTGCCCTGAATCCTGAAACACCAACCCCTGCATGACCGCCTATGCTGCCCGAACACCTCTGCACTGCCCTAAACCCTGAAACACCACCCCCGCACAACCCGCATTGCTGCCCGAACACCACTGCCCTAAAACCTGAAACACCACCCTCAGCAAGACCCCCTACACTTCCCAAAAACCACTGAACTGCCCTAAACCCTGAAACGCCACCGCCAGCATGACCCCCAACACTGCCCGAACACTATTGCACTGCTCTAAACCCTGGAACACCACCCCCAGCACGGCCCACTACAATGTCTGAACACCACTGCTCTGCCCAAAACACTGAAATGCCACCCCCAGCACGACCCCCTACACTGCCCGAACACCACTGTACTGCCCTAAACCCTGAAACGCCACCCCCAGCACGACCCCCTACACTGCCCGAACACCACTGCACTGCCCTAAACCCTGAAACGCAACCACCAGCACGACCCCCTACACTGCCCGAACACCACTGCTCTGCCGAAAACCCTGAAATGCCACCCCCAGCACGACCCCCTACACTGCCCGAACATAACTCCACTGTCCTAAACCCTGAAACACAACCCCTGCACGACTCCCTACTCTGCCTGAACACCACTGCACTTCCCTAAATCCTGAAACACCATCCCTAGCAAGACCCCCTACGCTGCCCGAACACCACTGCACTGCCCTAAACCCTGAAACACCAGCCCCAGCACGACCCCATACACTGCCCGAACACCACTGAGCTGCCCTAAACCCTGAAACACCAGCCCCCGCATGAACGCCTACACTGCCCGAACACCACTGCGCTGCCCTAAACCCAGAAACACAACCCCCCGCATGATGCCCTACACTGCCCAAACACCACTGCACTTCCCCAAACCCTAAAACACCACCCCCAGCCAGACCCCCTACACTGCCCGAACACCACTGCACTGCTCTAAACCCTGAAATGCCACCCCCAGCAAGACCCCCTACTCAGCTCGAACACCACTGCACTAAACCCTGAAAAGCCACCCCAGCAAGACCCCCTACACTGCCCGAACACCACTGCACTGCCCTAAACCCTGAAACACCAGCCCCAGCAAGACCCCCTACGCTGCCCGAACACCTCTGCCCTAAACTCTGAAACACCAGCCCTGGGACGACCCCCTACGCTGCCCGAACAGCACTGCACTGCCCTAATCCCTGAAACACCACCCCCTGCATGACCCACTACGCTGTCCGAATACCACTGCACTGCCCTAAACCCTGAAACACCACCCCCCACACAACCCCCTACGCTGACCGAACACCACTGCCATAAACCCTGAAACACCACCCTCGCAGGACCCCCTACGCTACCCGAACACCACTGCGCTGTCCTAAACACTGAAACACCACCCCCAGCACGACCCCCTACCCTGGCTGAACACCACTGAGCTGTCCCAAACCCCGAAACACCATCCCCAGCATGACCCCCTACACTGCCCGAACACCACTGCACTTCCCTAAACCCTGAAACACCTCCCCCACACTACCCCTTACACTGCCCGAAAACCACAGCACTGCCCTAAACCCTGTAACACCACCCCCGCATGATCCCCTACACTGCCCGAACACCACTGCACTGCCCTAAATCCTGAAACAACAACCCCGCATGAACCCCTACACTGCCCGAACACCACTTTACTGGCCTAAACCCTGAAACACCAGCCGCAGCAAGACCCCCTACACTGCCTGAACACCACTGCACTTCCCTAAACCTTGAAACACCATCCCCAGCAAGACCCCCTACGCTGCCCGAACACCACTGCACTAAACCCTGAAAAGCCACCCCCAGCAAGACCCCCTACACTACCCAAACACCACTGCACTGCCCTAAACCCTGAAACACCAGCCCCAGCAAGACCCTCCACGCTGCCCGAACACCACTGCCCTAAACCATGAAACACCAACCCCTGCATGACCCTCTATGCAGCCCGAACACCTCTGCACTGCCCTAAACCCTGAAACACCACCCCCCCGCACAACCAGCTTTGCTGCCCGAACACCACTGCCCTAAACCCTGAAACACCACCCCCCAGCAAGACCCCCTACACTTCTCAAACACCACTGAACTGCCCTAAACCCTGAAACGCCACCCCCAGCACGACCCACTACACTGCCCAAACACCACTGCTCTGCCCAAAACACTGAAACGCCACCCCCAGCACGACCCCCTACACTGCCCGAACTCAACTGCACTGCCCTAAACCCTGAAACACAACCCCTGCACGACTCCCTACACTGCCCGAACACCACTGCACTTCCATAAATCCTGAAACACCATCCCCAGCAAGACCCCCTACGCTGCCCGAACACCACTGCACTGCCCTAAACCCTGAAACACCACCCGCCGCACAACCCCCTATGCTGCCTGAACACCACTGCCCTAAACCCTGAAACACCAGCCCCAGCACAACCCCATACACTGCCCGAACACCACTGCGCTGCCCTAAACCCTGAAACACCAGCCCCAGCATGAACGCCTAAAATGCCCGAACACCACTGCGCTGCCCTAAACCCAGAAACACAACCCCCCGCACGATGCCCTACACTGCCCAAACACCGCTGCACTTCCCCAAACCCTAAAACACCACCCCCAGCCAGACCCCCTACACTGCCCGAACACCACTGCACTGCTCTAAACCCTGAAATGCCACCCCCAGCAAGACCCCCTACACAGCCCGAACACCACTGCACTAAACCCTGAAAAGCCACCCCCAGCAAGACCCCCTACACTGCCCGAACACCACTGAACTGCCCTAAACCCTGAAACACCAGCTCCAGCAAGACCCCCTACGCTGCCCGAACACCTCTGCCCTAAACTCTGAAACACCAGCCCCAGGACGACCCCCTACGCTGCCCGAACAGCACTGCACTGCCCTAATCCCTGAAACACCACCCCCTGCATGACCCACTACGCTGTCCGAATACCACTGCACTGCCCTAAACCCTGAAACACCACCCCCCACACAACCCCCTACGCTGACCGAACACCACTGCCATAAACCCTGAAACACCACCCTCGCAGGACCCCCTACGCTACCCGAACACCACTGCGCTGTCCTAAACACTGAAACACCACCCCCAGCACGACCCCCTACCCTGGCTGAACACCACTGAGCTGTCCTAAACCCCGAAACACCATCCCCAGCATGACCCCCTACACTGCCCGAACACCACTGCACTTCCCTAAACCCTGAAACACCTCCCCCACACTACCCCTTACACTGCCCGAAAACCACAGCACTGCCCTAAACTCTGTAACACCACCCCCGCATGATCCCCTACACTGCCCGAACACCACTGCACTGCCCTAAATCCTGAAACAACAACCCCGCATGAGCCCCTACACTGCCCGAACACCACTTTACTGGCCTAAACCCTGAAACACCAGCCGCAGCAAGACCGCCTACACTGCCTGAACACCACTGCACTTCCCTAAACCTTGAAACACCATCCCCAGCAAGACCCCCTACGCTGCCCGAACACCACTGCACTAAACCCTGAAAAGCCACCCCCAGCAAGACCCCCTACACTACCCAAACACCACTGCACTGCCCTAAACCCTGAAACACCAGCCCCAGCAAGACCCTCCACGCTGCCCGAACACCACTGCCCTAAACCATGAAACACCAACCCCTGCATGACCCGCTATGCAGCCCGAACACCTCTGCACTGCCCTAAACCCTGAAACACCACCCCCCCGCACAACCAGCTTTGCTGCCCGAACACCACTGCCCTAAACCCTGAAACACCACCCCCAGCAAGACCCCCTACACTTCTCGAACACCACTGAACTGCCGTAAACCCTGAAACGCCACCCCCAGCACGACCCACTACACTGCCCAAACACCACTGCTCTGCCCAAAACACTGAAACGCCACCCCCAGCACGACCCCCTACACTGCCCGAACACAACTGCACTGCCCTAAACCCTGAAATGCTACCCCAGCATGACCCCCTACACTGCCCGAACACTACTGCACTGCCCTAAACCCTGAAACGCCACCCCAATCACGACCCCCTACACTGCCCGAACACCACTGCTCTGCCCAAAACCCTGAAATGCCATCCCCAGCACGACCCCTACACTGCCTGAACACCACTGCACTTCCCTAAATCCTGAAACACCATCCCTAGCAAGACCCCCTACGCTGCCCGAACACCACTGCACTGCCCTAAACCCTGAAACACCAGCCCCAGCACGACCCCATACACTGCCCGAACACCACTGAGCTGCCCTAAACCATGAAACACCAGCCCCCGCATGAACGCCTACACTGCCCGAACACCACTGCGCTGCCCTAAACCCAGAAACACAACCCCCCGCATGATGCCCTACACTGCCCAAACACCACTGCACTTCCCCAAACCCTAAAACACCACCCCCAGCCAGACCCCCTACACTGCCCGAACACCACTGCACTGCTCTAAACCCTGAAATGCCACCCCCAGCAAGACCCCCTACACAGCCCGAACACCACTGCACTAAACCCTGAAAAGCCACCCCCAGCAAGACCCCCTACACTGCCCGAACACCACTGAACTGCCCTAAACCCTGAAACACCAGCTCCAGCAAGACCCCCTACGCTGCCCGAACACCTCTGCCCTAAACTCTGAAACACCAGCCCCAGGACGACCCCCTACGCTGCCCGAACAGCACTGCACTGCCCTAATCCCTGAAACACCACCCCCTGCATGACCCACTACGCTGTCCGAATACCACTGCACTGCCCTAAACCCTGAAACACCACCCCCCACACAACCCCCTACGCTGACCGAACACCACTGCCATAAACCCTGAAACACCACCCTCGCAGGACCCCCTACGCTACCCGAACACCACTGCGCTGTCCTAAACACTGAAACACCACCCCCAGCACGACCCCCTACCCTGGGTGAACACCACTGAGCTGTCCTAAACCCCGAAACACCATCCCCAGCATGACCCCCTACACTGCCCGAACACCACTGCACTTCCCTAAACCCTGAAACACCTCCCCCACACTACCCCTTACACTGCCCGAAAACCACAGCACTGCCCTAAACTCTGTAACACCACCCCCGCATGATCCCCTACACTGCCCGAACACCACTGCACTGCCCTAAATCCTGAAACAACAACCCCGCATGAGCCCCTACACTGCCCGAACACCACTTTACTGGCCTAAACCCTGAAACACCAGCCGCAGCAAGACCCCCTACACTGCCTGAACACCACTGCACTTCCCTAAACCTTGAAACACCATCCCCAGCAAGACCCCCTACGCTGCCCGAACACCACTGCACTAAACCCTGAAAAGCCACCCCCAGCAAGACCCCCTACACTACCCAAACACCACTGCACTGCCCTAAACCCTGAAACACCAGCCCCAGCAAGACCCTCCACGCTGCCCGAACACCACTGCCCTAAACCATGAAACACCAACCCCTGCATGACCCGCTATGCAGCCCGAACACCTCTGCACTGCCCTAAACCCTGAAACACCACCCCCCCGCACAACCAGCTTTGCTGCCCGAACACCACTGCCCTAAACCCTGAAACACCACCCCCAGCAAGACCCCCTACACTTCTCGAACACCACTGAACTGCCGTAAACCCTGAAACGCCACCCCCAGCACGACCCACTACACTGCCCAAACACCACTGCTCTGCCCAAAACACTGAAACGCCACCCCCAGCACGACCCCCTACACTGCCCGAACACAACTGCACTGCCCTAAACCCTGAAATGCTACCCCAGCATGACCCCCTACACTGCCCGAACACTACTGCACTGCCCTAAACCCTGAAACGCCACCCCAATCACGACCCCCTACACTGCCCGAACACCACTGCTCTGCCCAAAACCCTGAAATGCCATCCCCAGCACGACCCCTACACTGCCCGAACACCACTGCACTGCCCTAAACCCTGAAACACAACCCCTGCATGACTCCCTACACTGCCCGAACACCACTGCACTTCCCTAAACCCTGAAACACCAGCCCCAGCAAGACCCCCTACGCTGCCCGAACACCACTGCACTGCCCTAAACCCTGAAACACCACCCCCTGCACAACCCCCTATGCTGCCTGAACACCACTGCCCTAAACCCTGAAACACCCGCCCCAGCACGACCCCATACACTGCCCAAACACCACTGCGCTGCCCTAAACCCTGAAACACCAGCCCCAGCATGAACGCCTACAAAGCCCGAACACCACTGCGCTGCCCTAAACCCAGAAACACAACCCCCCACTTGACGCCCTACACTGCCCAAACACCACTGCACTTCCCCAAACCCTAAAACACCACCCCCAGCCAGACCCCCTACACTGCCCGAACACCACTGCACTGCTCTAAACCCTGAAATGCCACCCCCAGCAAGACCCCCTACTCAGCTCGAACACCACTGCACTAAACCCTGAAAAGCCACCCCCAGCAAGACCCCCTACACTGCCCGAACACCACTGCACTGCCCTAAACCCTGAAACACCAGCCCCAGCAAGACCCCCTACGCTGCCCGAACACCTCTGCCCTAAACTCTGAAACACCAGCCCTGGGACGACCCCCTACGCTGCCCAAACAGCACTGCACTAATCCCTGAAACACCACCCCCTGCATGACCCCCTACGCTGTCCGAATACCACTGCACTGCCCTAAACCCTGAAACACCACCCCCCACACAACCCCCTACGCTGACCGAACACCACTGCCATAAACCCTGAAACACCACCCCCGCAGGACCCCCTACGCTACCCGAACACCACTGCGCTGTCCTAAACACTGAAACACTACCCCCAGTACGACCCCTACACTGCCTGAACACCACTGAGCTGTCCTAAACCACGAAACACCATCCCCACCATGACCCCCTACACTGCCCGAACACCACTGCACTTCCCTAAACCCTGAAACACCACCCCCGCAAGACCCCCTACACTGCCCGAACTCCACTGCACTTCCCTAAATGCTGAAACACCTCCCCCACACTACCCCTTACACTGCCCGAACACCACTGCACTGCCCTAAACCCTGTAACACCACCCCCGCATGACCCCCTACACTGCCTGAACACCACTGCACTGCCCTAAACCCTGAAACACCACCCCTGCACGAGCCCCTACACTGCCCGAACACCACTTTACTGCCCTAAACCCTGAAACACCAGCCACAGCAAGACCCCCTACGCTGCCCGAACACCACTGCCCTAAACCCTGAAACACCAGCCCAGGACGACCCCCTATGCTGCCCGAGCACCACTTCCCTAAACCCTGAAACACCACCCCCCGCACGACCCCCTACGCTGCCCGAACACCACTGTGCTGCTCTAAACCCTGAAACACCACCCCCGCACGACCCCCCTACACTACCCGAACACCCCTGCTCTGCCCTAAACCCTAAAACTCCTCTCCCGCACGACCCCTATGCTGTCCAAACACCCCTGCGCTGCCCTAAACCCTGAAACACCTCCCCCGCACGACCCCCTACGCTGCCCAAACAACCCTACGCTGCCCTAAACCCTGAAACACCACCCCCCGCATGACCCCCTACGCTGCCCGAACACCACTGCGCTGCCCTAGACCCTGAAACATCACCCCCGCACGACCCCCTACACTAACACCACTGCACTGCCTTAAACCCTGAAACGCCATGCCCAGCATGACCAACTACACTGCCCGAACACCACTGCACTAAACCCTTAAAAGCCACCCCCAACAAGACCCCCTACACTACCCGAACACCACTGCACTGCCCTAAACCCTGAAACACAAGCCCCAGCAAGACTCCCCACGCTGCCCGAACACCACTGACCTAAACCCTGAAACACCAGCCCCAGGATGACCCTCTACGCTGCCCAAACACCACTACACTGCCCTAAACCCTGACACACAAGCCCCAGCAAGACCCCCCACGCTGCCCGAACACCACTGACCTAAACCCTGAAACACCAGTCCCAGGACGACCCTCTACGCTGCTCGAACACCACTGCGCTGCCCTGAATACTGAAACACCAACCCCTGCATGACCGCCTATGCTGCCCGAACACCTCTGCACTGCCCTAAACCCTGAAACACCACCCCCGCACAACCCGCATTGCTGCCCGAACACCACTGCCCTAAAACCTGAAACACCACCCTCAGCAAGACCCCCTACACTTCCCAAAAACCACTGAACTGCCCTAAACCCTGAAACGCCACCGCCAGCATGACCCCCAACACTGCCCGAACACTATTGCACTGCTCTAAACCCTGGAACACCACCCCCAGCACGGCCCACTACAATGTCTGAACACCACTGCTCTTCCCAAAACACTGAAATGCCACCCCCAGCACGACCCCCTACACTGCCCGAACACCACTGTACTGCCCTAAACCCTGAAACGCCACCCCCAGCACGACCCCCTACACTGCCCGAACACCACTGCACTGCCCTAAACCCTGAAACGCAACCACCAGCACGACCCCCTACACTGCCCGAACACCACTGCTCTGCCGAAAACCCTGAAATGCCACCCCCAGCACGACCCCCTACACTGCCCGAACATAACTCCACTGTCCTAAACCCTGAAACACAACCCCTGCACGACTCCCTACACTGCCTGAACACCACTGCACTTCCCTAAATCCTGAAACACCATCCCTAGCAAGACCCCCTACGCTGCCCGAACACCACTGCACTGCCCTAAACCCTGAAACACCAGCCCCAGCACGACCCCATACACTGCCCGAACACCACTGAGCTGCCCTAAACCATGAAACACCAGCCCCCGCATGAACGCCTACACTGCCCGAACACCACTGCGCTGCCCTAAACCCAGAAACACAACCCCCCGCATGATGCCCTACACTGCCCAAACACCACTGCACTTCCCCAAACCCTAAAACACCACCCCCAGCCAGACCCCCTACACTGCCCGAACACCACTGCACTGCTCTAAACCCTGAAATGCCACCCCCAGCAAGACCCCCTACGCAGCTCGAACACCACTGCACTAAACCCTGAAAAGCCACCCCAGCAAGACCCCCTACACTGCCCGAACACCACTGCACTGCCCTAAACCCTGAAACACCAGCCCCAGCAAGACCCCCTACGCTGCCCGAACACCTCTGCCCTAAACTCTGAAACACCAGCCCTGGGACGACCCCCTACGCTGCCCGAACAGCACTGCACTGCCCTAATCCCTGAAACACCACCCCCTGCATGACCCCCTACGCTGTCCGAATACCACTGCACTGCCCTAAACCCTGAAACACCACCCCCCATACAACCCCCTACGCTGACCGAACACCACTGCCATAAACCCTGAAACACCACCCCCGCAGGACCACCTACGCTACCCGAACACCACTGCGCTGTCCTAAACACTGAAACACTACCCCCGGTACGACCCCTACACTGCCTGAACACCACTGAGCTGTCCTAAACCACGAAACACCATCCCCACCATGACCCCCTACACTGCCCGAACACCACTGCACTTCCCTAAACCCTGAAACACCACCCCCGCAAGACCCCCTACACTGCCCGAACTCCACTGCACTTCCCTAAATGCTGAAACACCTCCCCCACACTACCCCTTACACTGCCCGAACACCACAGCACTGCCCTAAACCCTGTAACACAACCCCCGCATGACCCCCTACACTGCCCGAACACCACTGCTCTGCCCAAAACCCTGAAATGCCACCCCCAGCACAACCCCCTACACTGCCCGAACATAACTCCACTGTCCTAAACCCTGAAACACAACCCCTGCACGACTCCCTACACTGCCTGAACACCACTGCACTTCCCTAAATCCTGAAACACCATCCCCAGCAAGACCCCCTACGCTGCCCGAACACCACTGCACTGCCCTAAACCCTGAAACACCACCCCCGCTCAACCCCCTACGCTGCCTGAACACCACTGCCCTAAACCCTGAAACACCAGCCCCAGCACAACCCTATACACTGCCCGAACACCACTGTGCTGCCCTAAACCCTGAAACACCAGCCCCAGCATGAACGCCTACACTGCCCGAACACCACTGCGCTGCCATAAACCCAGAAACACAACCCCCCACCCGATGCCCTACACTGCCCAAACACCACTGCACTTCCCCAAACCCTAAAACACCACCCCCAGCCAGACCCCCTCACTGCCAGAACACCACTGCACTGCTCTAAACCCTGAAATGCCACCCCCAGCAAAACCCCCTACTCAGCCCGAACACCACTGCACTAAACCCTGAAAAGCCACCCCCAGCAAGACCCCCTACACTGCCCGAACACCACTGCACTGCCCTAAACCCTGAAACACCAGCCCCAGCAAGACCCCCTACGCTACCCGAACACCTCTGCCCTAAACTCTGAAACACCAGCCCCAGGACGACCCCCTACGCTGCCCGAACAGCACTGCACTGCCCTAATCCCTGAAACACTACCCCCTGCATGACCCCCTACGCTGTCCGAATACCACTGCACTGCCCTAAACCCTGAAACACCACCCCCCACACAACCCCCTACGCTGCCTGAACACCACTGCACTTCCATAAATCCTGAAACACCATCCCCAGCAAGACCCCCTACGCTGCCCGAACACCACTGCACTGCCCTAAACCCTGAAACACCACCCGCCGCACAACCCCCTATGCTGCCTGAACACCACTGCCCTAAACCCTGAAACACCAGCCCCAGCACAACCCCATACACTGCCCGAACACCACTGCGCTGCCCTAAACCCTGAAACACCAGCCCCAGCATGAACGCCTAAAATGCCCGAACACCACTGCGCTGCCCTAAACCCAGAAACACAACCCCCCGCATGATGCCCTACACTGCCCAAACACCACTGCACTTCCCCAAACCCTAAAACACCACCCCCAGCCAGACCCCCTACACTGCCCGAACACCACTGCACTGCTCTAAACCCTGAAATGCCACCCCCAGCAAGACCCCCTACACAGCCCGAACACCACTGCACTAAACCCTGAAAAGCCACCCCCAGCAAGACCCCCTACACTGCCCGAACACCACTGCACTGCCCTAAACCCTGAAACACCAGCTCCAGCAAGACCCCCTACGCTGCCCGAACACCTCTGCCCTAAACTCTGAAACACCAGCCCCAGGACGACCCCCTACGCTGCCCGAACAGCACTGCACTGCCGTAATCCCTGAAACACCACCCCCTGCATGACCCCCTACGCTGTCCGAATACCACTGCACTGCCCTAAACCCTGAAACACCACCCCCCACACAACCCCCTACGCTGACCGAACACCACTGCCATAAACCCTGAAACACCACCCTCGCAGGATCCCCTACGCTACCCGAACACCACTGCGCTGTCCTAAACACTGAAACACCACCCCCAGCACAACCCCCTACCCTGGCTGAACACCACTGAGCTGTCCTAAACCCCGAAACACCATCCCCAGCATGACCCCCTACACTGCCCGAACACCACTGCACTTCCCTAAACCCTGAAACACCTCCCCCACACTACCCCTTACACTGCCCGAAAACCACAGCACTGCCCTAAACCCTGTAACACCACCCCCGCATGATCCCCTACACTGCCCGAACACCACTGCACTGCCCTAAATCCTGAAACAACAACCCCGCATGAGCCCCTACACTGCCCGAACACCACTTTACTGGCCTAAACCCTGAAACACCAGCTGCAGCAAGACCCCCTACACTGCCTGAACACCACTGCACTTCCCTAAACCTTGAAACACCATCCCCAGCAAGACCCCCTACGCTGCCCGAACACCACTGCACTAAACCCTGAAAAGCCACCCCCAGCGAGACCCCCTACACTACCCAAACACCACTGCACTGCCCTAAACCCTGAAACACCAGCCCCAGCAAGACCCTCCACGCTGCCCGAACACCACTGCCCTAAACCATGAAACACCAACCCCTGCATGACCCTCTATGCAGCCCGAACACCTCTGCACTGCCCTAAACCCTGAAACACCACCCCCCCGCACAACCAGCTTTGCTGCCCGAACAGCACTGCCCTAACCCTGAAACACCACCCCCAGCAAGACCCCCTACACTTCTCGAACACCACTGAACTGCCCTAAACCCTGAAACGCCACCCCCAGCACGACCCACTACACTGCCCAAACACCACTGCTCTGCCCAAAACACTGAAACGCCACCCCCAGCACGACCCCCTACACTGCCCGAACACAACTGCACTGCCCTAAACCCTGAAACACAACCCCTGCACGACTCCCTACACTGCCCGAACACCACTGCACTTCCATAAATCCTGAAACACCATCCCCAGCAAGACCCCCTACGCTGCCCGAACACCACTGCACTGCCCTAAACCCTGAAACACCACCCGCCGCACAACCCCCTATGCTGCCTGAACACCACTGCCCTAAACCCTGAAACACCAGCCCCAGCACAACCCCATACACTGCCCGAACACCACTGCGCTGCCCTAAACCCTGAAACACCAGCCCCAGCATGAACGCCTAAAATGCCCGAACACCACTGCGCTGCCCTAAACATAGAAACACAACCCCCCGCACGATGCCCTACACTGCCCAAACACCACTGCACTTCCCCAAACCCTAAAACACCACCCCCAGCCAGACCCCCTACACTGCCCGAACACCACTGCACTGCTCTAAACCCTGAAATGCCACCCCCAGCAAGACCCCCTACACAGCCCGAACACCACTGCACTAAACCCTGAAAAGCCACCCCCAGCAAGACCCCCTACACTGCCCGAACACCACTGCACTGCCCTAAACCCTGAAACACCAGCTCCAGCAAGACCCCCTACGCTGCCCGAACACCTCTGCCCTAAACTCTGAAACACCAGCCCCAGGACGACCCCCTACGCTGCCCGAACAGCACTGCACTGCCCTAATCCCTGAAACACCACCCCCTGCATGACCCCCTACGCTGTCCGAATACCACTGCACTGCCCTAAACCCTGAAACACCACCCCCTCACACAACCCCCTACGCTGACCGAACACCACTGCCATAAACCCTGAAACACCACCCTCGCAGGACCCCCTACGCAACCCGAACACCACTGCGCTGTCCTAAACACTGAAACACCACCCCCAGCACGACCCCCTACCCTGGCTGAACACCACTGAGCTGTCCTAAACCCCGAAACACCATCCCCAGCATGACCCCCTACACTGCCCGAACACCACTGCACTTCCCTAAACCCTGAAACACCTCCCCCACACTACCCCTTACACTGCCCGAAAACCACAGCACTGCCCTAAACCCTGTAACACCACCCCCACATGATCCCCTACACTGCCCGAACACCACTGCACTGCCCTAAATCCTGAAACAACAACCCCGCATGAGCCCCTACACTGCCCGAACACCACTTTACTGGCCTAAACCCTGAAACACCAGCCGCAGCAAGACCCCCTACACTGCCTGAACACCACTGCACTTCCCTAAACCTTGAAACACCATCCCCAGCAAGACCCCCTACGCTGCCCGAACACCACTGCACTAAACCCTGAAAAGCCACCCCCAGCAAGACCCCCTACACTACCCAAACACCACTGCACTGCCCTAAACCCTGAAACACCAGCCCCAGCAAGACCCTCCACGCTGCCCGAACACCACTGCCCTAAACCATGAAACACCAACCATTGCATGACCCTCTATGCAGCCCGAACACCTCTGCACTGCCCTAAACCCTGAAACACCACCCCCCCGCATAACCAGCTTTGCTGCCCGAACACCACTGCCCTAAACCCTGAAACACCACCCCCAGCAAGACCCCCTACACTTCTCGAACACCACTGAACTGCCGTAAACCCTGAAACGCCACCCCCAGCACGACCCACTACACTGCCCAAACACCACTGCTCTGCCCAAAACACTGAAACGCCACCCCCAGCACGACCCCCTACACTGCCCGAACACAACTGCACTGCCCTAAACCCTGAAATGCTACCCCAGCATGACCCCCTACACTGCCCGAACACTACTGCACTGCCCTAAACCCTGAAACGCCACCCCGATTACGACCCCCTACACTGCCCGAACACCACTGCTCTGCCCAAAACCCTGAAATGCCATCCCCAGCACGACCCCTACACTGCCCGAACACCACTGCACTGCCCTAAACCCTGAAACACAACCCCTGCACGACTCCCTACACTGCCCGAACACCACTGCACTTCCCTAAACCCTGAAACACCAGCCCCAGCAAGACCCCCTACGCTGCCCGAACACCACTGCACTGCCATAAACCCTGAAACACCACCCCCTGCACAACCCCCTACGCTGCCTGAACACCACTGCCCTAAACCCTGAAACACCAGCCCAAGCACGACCCCATACAATGCCCAAACACCACTGCGCTGCCCTAAACCCTGAAACACCAGCCCCAGCATGAACGCCTACAAAGCCTGAACACCACTGCGCTGCCCTAAACCCAGAAACACAACCCCCCGCACGACGCCCTACACTGCCCAAACACCACTGCACTAAACCCTGAAAAGCCACCCCAGCACAAACCCCTACACTGCCCGAACACCACTGCCCTAAACCCTGAAACGCCACCCCCGCACTACCCCCTATGCTTTCCGAACACCACTGCACTGCCTTAAACCCTGAAACGCCACACCCGCACGACCCCCTACACTGCCCGGACACCACTGCACTGCCCTAAGCCCTGAAATGCCACCCCGCATGGCCCCCTACACTGCTCAAACACCACTGCACTGCCCTAAACCCTGAAACACCTCCCCGCATGACCCCCTACACTTCCCGAACACCACTGAAATGCCCTAAACCCTGAAACGCCACCGCCAGCATGACCCCCAACACTGCCCGAACACTATTGCACTGCTCTAAACCCTGGAACACCACCCCCAGCACGACCCACTACAATGCCTGAACACCACTGCTCTGCCCAAAACACTGAAATGCCACCCCCAGCACGACCCCCTACACTGCTGGAACACCACTGCATTGCCCTAAACCCTGAAACGCCACCCCCAGCACGACCCCCTACACTGCCTGAACACCACTGCACTGCCCAAAACCCTGAAATGCCACCCCCAGCACGACCCCCTACACTGCCCGAACATCACTGCACCTTCCTAAACCCTGAAACACAACCCCTGCACAACTCCCTACACTGCCTGAACACCACTGCACTTCCCTAAACCTTGAAACACCATCCCCAGCAAGACCCCCTACGCTGTCCGAATACCACTGCACTGCCCTAAACCCTGAAACACCACCCCCCACACAACCCCCTACGCTGACCGAACACCACTACCATAAACCCTGAAACACCACCCCCGCATGACCCTCTACGCTACCCGAACACCACTGTGCTGTCCTAAACACTGAAACACCACCCCCAGCACGACCCCCTACACTGCCTGAACACCACTGAGCCGTCCTAAACCCCGAAACACCATCCCCAGCATGACCCCCTACACTGCCCGAACACCACTGCACTTCCCTAAACCCTGAAACACCATCCCCGCAAGAACCCCTACACTGCCCGAACTCCACTGCACTTCCCTAAATGCTGAAACACCCCCCCACACTACCCCTTACACTGCCCGAACACCACTGCACTGCCCTAAACCCTGTAACACCAACCCCGCATGACCCCCTACACTGCCTGAACACCACTGCACTGCCCTAAACCCTGAAACACCACCCCCGCATGAGCCCCTACACTGCCCGAACACCACTTTACTGCCCTAAACCCCGAAACACCAGCCCGGGTCGACCCCCTACGCTGCCCGAACACCACTGCCCTAAACCCTGAAACACCAGCCCAGGACGACCCCCTATGCTGCCCGAGCACCACTTCCCTAAACCCTGAAACACCACCCCCGCACGACCCCCTACGCTGCCCGAACACCACTGTGCTGCCCTAAACCCTGAAACACCACCCCCGCACGACCCCCTACACTACCCGAACACCACTGCTCTGCCCTAAACCCTGAAACTCCTCCCCCGCACGACCCCTATGCTGCCCAAACACCCCTGCGCTGCCCTAAACCCTGAAACACCTCCCCCGCATGACCCCCTACGCTGCCCAAACACCCCTACGCTGCCCTAAACCCTGAAACACCACCCCCTGCATGACCCCCTACGCTGCCCGAACACCACTGTGCTGCCCTAGACCCTGAAACACCATCCCCGCATGACCTCCTACACTAACACCACTGCACTGCCTTAAACCCTGAAACGCCATGCCCAGCATGACCAACTACACTGCCTGAACACCACTGCACTAAACCCTGAAAAGCCACCCCCAGCAAGACCCCCTACACTACCCGAACACCACTGCACTGCCCTAAACCCTGAAACACAAGCCCCAGCAAGACCCCCCACGCTGCCCGAACACCACTGACCTAAACCCTGACACACCAGCCCCAGGACGACCCTCTACGCTACCCGAACACCACTGCACTGCCCTAAACCCTGAAACACAAGCCCCAGCAAGACCCCCCACGCTGCCCGAACACCACTGACCTAAACCCTGACACACCAGCCCCAGGACGACCCTCTACGCTGCTCGAACACCACTGCGCTGCCCTAAACCCTGAAACACCAACCCCTGCATGACCCCCTATGCTGCCCGAACACCTCTGCACTGCCCTAAACCCTGAAACACCACCCCCCGCACAACCCGCATTGCTGCCCGAACACCACTGCCCTAAAACCTGAAACACCACCCTCAGCAAGACCCCCTACACTTCCCAAACACCACTGAACTGCCCTAAACCCTGAAACGCCACCGCCAGCATGACCCCCAACACTGGCCGAACACTATTGCACTGCTCTAAACCCTGGAACACCACCCCCAGCACGACCCACTACAATGTCTGAACACCACTGCTCTGCCCAAAACACTGAAATGCCACCCCCAGCACGACCCCCTACACTGCCCGAACACCACTGCACTGCCCTAAACCCTGAAACGCCACCCCCAGCACGACCCCCTACACTGCCCGAACACCACTGCACTGCCCAAAACCCTGAAACACCACCCCCGCACAACCCCCTACGCTTCCTGAACACCACTGCCCTAAACCCTGAAACACCAGCCCCAGCATGACCCCATACATTGCCCGAACACCACTGAGCTGCCCTAAACCCTGAAACACCACCCCCGCAAGACCCCCTACACTGCCCGAACACCACTGCACTGCCCTAAACCCTGAAACGCCACCACCAGCACGACCCCCTACACTGCCCGAACACCACTGCTCTGCCCAAAACCCTGAAATGCCACCCCCAGCACGACCCCCTACACTGCCCGAACATAACTCCACTGTCGTAAACCCTGAAACACAACCCCTGCACGACTCCCTACACTGTCTGAACACCACTGCACTTCCCTAAATCCTGAAACACCATCCCCAGCAAGACCCCCTACGCTGCCCGAACACCACAGCACTGCCCTAAACCCTGAAACACCACCCCCGCACAACCCCCTACGCTGCCTGAACACCACTGCCCTAAACCCTGAAACACCAGCCCCAGCATGACCCCATACACTGCCCGAACACCACTGAGCTGCCCTAAGCCCTGAAACACCAGCCCCAGCATGAACGCCTACAATGCCCGAACACCAGTGCGCTGCCCAAACCCAGAAACACAACCCCCCCCACGATGCCCTACACTGCCCAAACACCACTGCACTTCCCCAAACCCTAAAACACCACCCCCAGCCAGACCCCCTACACTGCCCGAACACCACTGCACTGCTCTAAACCCTGAAATGCCACCCCCAGCAAGACCCCCTACTCAGCCCGAACACCACTGCACTAAACCCTGAAAAGCCACCCCCAGCAAGACGCCCTACACTGCCCGAACACCACTGCACTGCCCTAAACCCTGAAACACCAGCCCCAGAAGGACCCCCTACGCTGCCCGAACACCTCTGCCCTAAACTCTGAAACACCAGCCCTAGGACGACCCCCTACGCTGCCCGAACAGCACTGCACTGCCCTAACCCATGAAACACCACCCCTTGCATGACCCCCTACGCTGTCCGAATACCACTGCACTGCCCTAAACCCTGAAACACCACCCCCCACACAACCCACTACACTGACCGAACACCACTGCCATAAACCCTGAAACACCACCCCCGCAGGACCCCCTACGCTACCCGAACACCACTGCGCTGTCCTAAACACTGAAACATCACCACCAGTACGACCCCCTACACTGCCTGAACACCACTGAGCTGCCCTAAACCCCGAAACACCATCCCCAGCATGACCCCCTACACTGCCTGAACACCACTGCACTTCCCTAAACCCTGAAACACTACCCCCGCAAGACCCCCTACACTGCCCGAACTCCACTGCACTTCCCTAAATGCTGAAACACCTCCCCCACACTACCCCTTACACTGCCCGAACACCACAGCACTGCCCTAAACCCTGTAAGACCACCCCCGCATGACCCCCTACACTGGCTGAACACCACTGAGCTGTCCTAAACCCTGAAATGCCACCCCCAGCACGACCCCCTACACTGCCTGAACATAACTCCACTGTCCTAAACCCTGAAACACAACCCCTGCACGACTCCCTACACTGCCTGAACACCACTGCACTTCCCTAAATACTGAAACACCATCCCCAGCAAGACCCCTACGCTGCCCGAACACCACTGCACTGCCCTAAACCCTGAAACACCACCCCCGCACAACCCTCTACTCTGCCTGAACACCACTGCCCTAAACCCTGAAACACCAGCCCCAGCACAACCCCATACACCGCCCGAACACCACTGCGCTGCCCTAAACCCTGAAACACCAGCCCCAGCATGAACGCCTACACTGCCCGAACACCACTGCGCTGCCATAAACCCAGAAACACAACCCCCCACACGATGCCCTACACTGCCCAAACACCACTGCACTTCCCCAAACCCTAAAACACCACCCCCAGCCAGACCCTCTACACTGCCCGAACACCACTGCACTGCTCTAAACCCTGCAATGCCACCCCCAGCAAGACCCCCTACACAGCCCGAACACCACTGCACTAAACCCTGAAAAGCCACCCCCAGGAAGACCCCCTACACTGCCCGAACACCAATGCACTGCCCTAAACCCTGAAACACCAGCCCCAGCAAGACCCCCTACGCTGCCCGAACACCTCTGACCTAAACTCTGAAACACCAGCCCCAGGACGACCCCCTACGCTGCCCGAACAGCACTGCACTGCCCTAATCCCTGAAACACTACCCCCTGCATGACCCCCTACGCTGTCCGAATACCACTGCACTGCCCTAAACCCTGAAACATCACCCCCCACACAACCCCCTACGCTGACCGAACACCACTGCCAAAAACCCTGAAACCCCACCCCCGCAGGACCACCTACGCTACCCGAACACCACTGCGCTGTCCTAAACCCTGAAACACAACCCCTGCACGACTCCCTACACTGCCTGAACACCACTGCACTTCCATAAATCCTGAAACACCATCCCCAGCAAGACCCCCTACGCTGCCCGAACACCACTGCACTGCCCTAAACCCTGAAACACCACCCCCCGCACAACCCCCTACGCTGCCTGAACACCACTGCCCTAAACCCTGAAACACCAGCCCCAGCACAACCCCATACACTGCCCGAACACCACTGCGCTGCCCTAAACCCTGAAACACCAGCCCCAGCATGAACGCCTACAATGCCCGAACACCACTGCGCTGCCCTAAACCCAGAAACACACCCCCGCACGATGCCCTACACTGCCCAAACACCACTGCACTTCCCCAAACCCTAAAACACCACCCCAAGCCAGACCCCCTACACTGCCCGAACACCACTGCACTGCCCTAAACCCTGAAACACCACCCCCCACACAACCTCCTACGCTGACCGAACACCACTGCCATAAACCCTGAAACACCACCCCCGCAGGACCCTCTACGCTACCCGAACACCACTGCGCTGTCCTAAACACTGAAACACCACCCCCAGCACGACCCCCTACGCTGGCTGAACACCACTGAGCTGTCCTAAACCCCGAAACACCATCCCCAGCATGACCCCCTACACTGCCCGAACACCACTACACTTCCCTAAACCCTGAAACACCACCCCCGCAAGACCCCCTACACTGCCCGAACTCCACTGCACTTCCCTAAATGCTGAAACACCTCCCCACACTACCCCTTACACTGCCCGAACACCACAGCACTGCCCTAAACCCTGAAACACCACCCCCGCATGAGCCCCTACACTGCCCGAACACCACTTTACTGCCCTAAACCCTGAAACACCAGCCCCAGCAAGACCCCCTACGCTGCCCGAACACCACTGCCCTAAACCCTGAAACACCAGCCCGGGTCGACCCCCTACGCTGCCCGAGCACCAATTCCCTAAACCCTGAAACACCTCCCCCCGCACGACCCCCTACGCTGCCCAAACACCACTGTGCTGCCCTAAACCCTGAAACACCACCCCCGCATGACCCCCTACACTACCCGAACACCACTGCTCTGCCCTAAACCCTGAAACTCCTCCCCCGCACGACCCCCTACACTCCCCAAACAACCCTGGCCTGCCCTAAACCCTGAAACACCACCCCCGCACGACCCCCTACACTGCCCGAACACCACTGCGCTGCCCTAAACCCTCAAACACCACACCCCGCATGACCCCCTACACTACCCGAACACCACTGCACTGCCTTAAACCCTGAAACGCCATGCCCAGCATGACCAACTACACTGCCCGAACACCACTGCACTAAACCCTGAAAAGCCACCCCCAGCAAGACCCCCTACACTACCCAAACACCACTGCACTGCCCTAAACCCTGAAACACCAGCCCCAGCAAGACCCCCCACGCTGCCCGAACACCACTGCCCTAAACCCTGAAACACCAACCCCTGCATGACCCTCTATGCAGCCTGAACACCTCTGCACTGCCCTAAACCCTGAAACACCACCCCCCGCACAACCAGCTTTGCTGCCCGAACACCACTGCCCTAAACCCTGAAACACAACCCCCAGCAAGACCCCCTACACTTCTCGAACACCACTGAACTGCCCTAAACCCTGAAACGCCACTGCCAGCATGACCCCCAACACTGCCCGAACACTATTGCACTGCTCTAAACCCTGGAACACCAACCCCAACACGACCCACTACACTGCCCGAACACCACTGCTCTGCCCAAAACACTGAAACGCCACACCCAGCACGACCCCTACACTATCCGAACACCACTGCACTGCCCTAAACCCTGAAACGCCACCCCCAGCAAGACCGCCTACACTACCCAAACACCACTGCACTGCCCTAAACCCTGAAACACCAGCCCCAGCAAGACCCCCCACGCTGCCCGAACACCACTGCCCTAAACCCTGAAACACCAACCCCTGCATGACCCTCTATGCAGCCCGAACACCTCTGCACTGCCCTAAACCCTGAAACACCACCCCCCGCACAACCAGCTTTGCTGCCCGAACACCACTGCCCTAAACCCTGAAACACCACCCCCAGCAAGACCCCCTACACTTCTCGAACACCACTGAACTGCCCTAAACCCTGAAACGCCACCGCCAGCATGACCCCCAACACTGCCCGAACACTATTGCACTGCTCTAAACCCTGGAACACCACCCCCAGCACGACTCACTACACTGCCCGAACACCACTGCTCTGCCCAAAACACTGAAACGCCACCCCCAGCACGACCCCTACACTGCCCGAACACCACTGCGCATGTCCTAAACACTGAAACACCACCCCCAGCACGACCCCCTACACTGGCTGAACACCACTGAGCTGTCCTAAACCCCGAAACACCATCCCCAGCATGACCCCCTACACTGCCCGAACACCACTGCACTTCCCTAAACCCTGAAACACCACCCCCGCAAGACCCCCTACACTGCCCAAACTCCACTGCACTTCCCTAAATGCTGAAACACCTCCCCCACACTACCCCTTACACTGCCCGAACACCACAGCACTGCCCTAAACCCTGTAACACCACCCCCGCATGACCCCCTACACTGCCCGAACAGCACTGCACTGCCCTAAACCCTGAAACACCACCCCCGCATGAGCCCCGACACTGCCCGAACACCACTTTACTGCCCTAAACCCTGAAACACCAGCCCCAGCAAGACCCCCTACGCTGCCTGAACACCACTGCCCTAAACCCTGAAACACCAGCCCGGGTCGACCCCCTACGCTGCCCGAGCACCAATTCCCTAAACCCTGAAACACCTCCCCCCGCACGACCCCCTATGCTGCCCAAACACCACTGTGCTGCCCTAAACCCTGAAACACCACCCCCCGCATGACCCCCTACACTACCCGAACACCACTGCTCTGCCCTAAACCCTGAAACTCCTCCCCCGCACGACCCCTACGCTGCCCAAACAACCCTGCGCTGCCCTAAACCCTGAAACACCACCCCCGCACGATCCCCTACACTGCCCGAACACCACTGCGCTGCCCTAAACCCCGAAACACCATCCCCAGCATGACCCCCTACACTGCCCGAACACCACTGCACTTCCCTAAACCCTGAAACACCACCCCCGCAAGACCCCCTACACTGCCCGAACTCCACTGCACTTCCCTAAATGCTGAAACACCTCCCCCACACTACCCCTTACACTGCCCGAACACCACAGCACTGCCCTAAACCCTGTAACACCACCCCCGCATGACCCCCTACACTGCCCGAACACCACTGCTCTGCCCAAAACCCTGAAATGCCACCTCCAGCACGACCCCCTACACTGCCCGAACATAACTCCACTGTCCTAAACCCTGAAACACAACCCCTGCACGACTCCCTACACTGCCTGAACACCACTGCACTTCCCTAAATCCTGAAACACCATCCCCAGCAAGACCCCCTACGCTGCCCGAACACCACTGCACTGCCCTAAACCCTGAAACACCACCCCCGCACAACCCCCTACGCTGCCTGAACACCACTGCCCTAAAGCCTGAAACACCAGCCCCATCACGACCCCATACACTGCCCGAACACCACTGCGCTGCCCTAAACCCTGAAACACCAGCCCCAGCATGAACGCCTACACTGCCCGAACACCACTGCGCTGCCCTAAACCCAGAAACACAACCCCCCGCACGATGCCCTACACTGCCCAAACACCACTGCACTTCCCCAAACCCTAAAACACCACCCCCAGCCAGACCCCCTACACTGCTAGAACACCACTGCACTGCTCTAAACCCTGAAATGCCACCCCCCGCAAGACCCCCTACACAGCCCGAACACCACTGCACTAAACCATGAAAAGCCACCCCCAGCAAGACCCCCTACACTGCCCGAACACCACTGCACTGCCCTAAACCCTGAAACACTATCCCCAGCAAGACCCCCTACGCTACTCGAACACCTCTGCCCTAACTCTGAAACACCAGCCCCAGGACGACCCCCTACGCTGCCCGAACAGCACTGCACTGCCCTAATCCCTGAAACACTACCCCCTGCATGACCCCCTACGCAGTGCGAATACCACTGCACTGCCCTAAACCCTGAAACACCACCCCTCACACAACCCTCTACGCTGCCTGAACACCACTGCACTTCCATAAATCCTGAAACACCATCCCCAGCAAGACCCCCTACGCTGCCCGAACACCACTGCACTGCCTTAAACCCTGAAACACCACCCGCCGCACAACCCCCTACGCTGCCTGAACACCACTGCCCTAAACCCTGAAACACCAGCCCCAGCACAACCCCATACACTGCCCGAACACCACTGCGCTGCCCTAAACCCTGAAACACAAGCACCAGCATGAATGCCTAAAATGCCCGAACACCACTGCGCTGCCCTAAACCCAGAAACACAACCCCCCGCACGATGCCCTACACTGCCCAAACACCACTGCACTTCCCCAAACCCTAAAACACCACCCCAAGCCAGACCCCCTACACTGCCCGAACACCACTGCACTGCTCTAAACCCTGAAATGCCACCCCAGCAAGACCCCCTACACAGCCCGAACACCACTGCACTAAACCCTGAAAAGCCACCCCCAGCAAGACCCCCTACACTGCCCGAACACCACTGCACTGCCCTAAACCCTGAAACACCAGCCCCAGCAAGACCCCCTACGCTGCCTGCACACCTCTGCCCTAAACTCTGAAACACCAGCCCCAGGACGACCCCCTACGCTGCCCGAACAACACTGCACTGCCCTAATCCCTGAAACACCACCCCCTGCATGACCCCCTACGCTGTCCGAATACCACTGCACTGCCCTAAACCCTGAAACACCAGCCCCCACACAACCCCCTACGCTGACCGAACACCACTGCCATAAACCCTGAAACACCACCCCCGCAGGACCCCCTACGCTACCCGAACACCACTGCGCTGTCCTAAACCCCGAAACACCATCCCCAGCATGACCCCCTACACTGCCCGAACACCACTGCACTTCCCTAAACCCTGAAACACCACCCCCGCAAGACCCCCTACACTGCCCGAACTCCACTGCACTTCCCTAAATGCTGAAACACCTCCCCCACACTACCCCTTACACTGCCCGAACACCACAGCACTGCCCTAAACCCAGTAACACCACCCCCGCATGACCCCCTACACTGCCCGAACACCACTGCACTGCCCTAAACCCTGAAACACCAACCCCGCATGAGCCCCTACACTGCCCGAACACCACTTTACTGCCCTAAACCCTGAAACACCAGCCCCAGCAAGACCCCCTACGCTGCCCGAACACCACTGCCCTAAACCCTGAAACACCAGCCCAGGACGACCCCCTACGCTGCCCGAGCACAAATTCCCTAAACCCTGAAACACCTTCCCCCGCACGACCCCCTACGCTGCCCGAACACCACTGTGCTGCCCTAAACCCTGAAACACCACCCCCCGCATGACCCTCTACACTACCCGAACACCACTGCTCTGCCCTAAACCCTGAAACTCCTCCCCCGCACGACCCACTACACTGCCCAAACAACCCTGCGCTGCCCTAAACCCTGAAACACCACCACCGCACGACCCCCTACACTGCCCGAACACCACTGCGCTGCCCTAAACCCTCAAACACCACCCCCGCATGACCCCCTACACTACCTGAACACCATTGCACTGCCTTAAACCCTATAACGCCATGCCCAGCATGACCAACTACACTGCCCGAACACCACTGCACTAAACCCTGAAAAGCCACCCCCAGCAAGACCCCCTACACTACCCAAACACCACTGCACTGCCCTAAACCCTGAAACACCAGCCCCAGCAAGACCCCCTACGCTGCCCGAACACCACTGCACTGCCCTAAACCCTGAAACACCACCCCCCGCACAACCCCCTACGCTGCCTGAACACCACTGCCCTAAACCCTGAAACACCAGCCCCAGCACAACCCCATACACTGCCCGAACACCACTGCGCTGCCCTAAACCCTGAAACACCAGCCCCAGCATGAACGCCTACAATGCCCGAACACCACTGCGCTGCCCTAAACCCAGAAACACACCCCCGCACGATGCCCTACACTGCCCAAACACCACTGCACTTCCCCAAACCCTAAAACACCACCCCAAGCCAGACCCCCTACACTGCCCGAACACCACTGCACTGCCCTAAACCCTGAAACACCACCCCCCACACAACCTCCTACGCTGACCGAACACCACTGCCATAAACCCTGAAACACCACCCCCGCAGGACCCCCTACGCTACCCGAACACCACTGCGCTGTCCTAAACACTGAAACACCACCCCCAGCACGACCCCCTACGCTGGCTGAACACCACTGAGCTGTCCTAAACCCCGAAACACCATCCCCAGCATGACCCCCTACACTGCCCGAACACCACTACACTTCCCTAAACCCTGAAACACCACCCCCGCAAGACCCCCTACACTGCCCGAACTCCACTGCACTTCCCTAAATGCTGAAACACCTCCCCACACTACCCCTTACACTGCCCGAACACCACAGCACTGCCCTAAACCCTGAAACACCACCCCCGCATGAGCCCCTACACTGCCCGAACACCACTTTACTGCCCTAAACCCTGAAACACCAGCCCCAGCAAGACCCCCTACGCTGCCCGAACACCACTGCCCTAAACCCTGAAACACCAGCCCGGGTCGACCCCCTACGCTGCCCGAGCACCAATTCCCTAAACCCTGAAACACCTCCCCCCGCACGACCCCCTACGCTGCCCAAACACCACTGTGCTGCCCTAAACCCTGAAACACCACCCCCGCATGACCCCCTACTCTACCCGAACACCACTGCTCTGCCCTAAACCCTGAAACTCCTCCCCCGCACGACCCCCTACACTCCCCAAACAACCCTGCGCTGCCCTAAACCCTGAAACACCACCCCCGCACGACCCCCTACACTGCCCGAACACCACTGCGCTGCCCTAAACCCTCAAACACCACACCCCGCATGACCCCCTACACTACCCGAACACCACTGCACTGCCTTAAACCCTGAAACGCCATGCCCAGCATGACCAACTACACTGCCCGAACACCACTGCACTAAACCCTGAAAAGCCACCCCCAGCAAGACCCCCTACACTACCCAAACACCACTGCACTGCCCTAAACCCTGAAACACCAGCCCCAGCAAGACCCCCCACGCTGCCCGAACACCACTGCCCTAAACCCTGAAACATCAACCCCTGCATGACCCTCTATGCAGCCTGAACACCTCTGCACTGCCCTAAACCCTGAAACACCACCCCCCGCACAACCAGCTTTGCTGCCCGAACACCACTGCCCTAAACCCTGAAACACAACCCCCAGCAAGACCCCCTACACTTCTCGAACACCACTGAACTGCCCTAAACCCTGAAACGCCACGGCCAGCATGACCCCCAACACTGCCCGAACACTATTGCACTGCTCTAAACCCTGGAACACCAACCCCAGCACGACCCACTACACTGCCCGAACACCACTGCTCTGCCCAAAACACTGAAACGCCACCCCCAGCACGACCCCTACACTATCCGAACACCACTGCACTGCCCTAAACCCTGAAACGCCACCCCCAGCAAGACCGCCTACACTACCCAAACACCACTGCACTGCCCTAAACCCTGAAACACCAGCCCCAGCAAGACCCCCCACGCTGCCCGAACACCACTGCCCTAAACCCTGAAACACCAACCCCTGCATAACCCTCTATGCAGCCCGAACACCTCTGCACTGCCCTAAACCCTGAAACACCACCCCCCGCACAACCAGCTTTGCTGCCCGAACACCACTGCCCTAAACCCTGAAACACCACCCCCAGCAAGACCCCCTACACTTCTCGAACACCACTGAACTGCCCTAAACCCTGAAACGCCACCGCCAGCATGACCCCCAACACTGCCCGAACACTATTGCACTGCTCTAAACCCTGGAACACCACCCCCAGCACGACTCACTACACTGCCCGAACACCACTGCTCTGCCCAAAACACTGAAACGCCACCCCCAGCACGACCCCTACACTGCCCGAACACCACTGCGCATGTCCTAAACACTGAAACACCACCCCCAGCACGACCCCCTACACTGGCTGAACACCACTGAGCTGTCCTAAACCCCGACACACCATCCCCAGCATGACCCCTACACTGCCCGAACACCACTGCACTTCCCTAAACCCTGAAAAACCACCCCCACAAGACCCCCTACACTGCCCAAACTCCACTGCACTTCCCTAAATGCTGAAACACCTCCCCCACACTACCCCTTACACTGCCCGAACACCACAGCACTGCCCTAAACCCTGTAACACCACCCCCGCATGACCCCCTACACTGCCCGAACACCACTGCACTGCCCTAAACCCTGAAACACCACCCCCGCATGAGCCCCGACACTGCCCGAACACCACTTTACTGCCCTAAACCCTGAAACACCAGCCCCAGCAAGACCCCCTACGCTGCCCGAACACCACTGCCCTAAACCCTGAAACACCAGCCCGGGTCGACCCCCTACGCTGCCCGAGCACCAATTCCCTAAACCCTGAAACACCTCCCCCCGCACGACCCCCTATGCTGCCCAAACACCACTGTGCTGCCCTAAACCCTGAAACACCACCCCCCGCATGACCCCCTACACTACCCGAACACCACTGCTCTGCCCTAAACCCTGAAACTCCTCCCCCGCACGACCCCTACGCTGCCCAAACAACCCTGCGCTGCCCTAAACCCTGAAACACCACCCCCGCACGATCCTCTACACTGCCCGAACACCACTGCGCTGCCCTAAACCCCGAAACACCATCCCCAGCATGACCCCCTACACTGCCCGAACACCACTGCACTTCCCTAAACCCTGAAACACCACCCCCGCAAGACCCCCTACACTGCCCGAACTCCACTGCACTTCCCTAAATGCTGAAACACCTCCCCCACACTACCCCTTACACTGCCCGAACACCACAGCACTGCCCTAAACCCTGTAACACCACCCCCACTTGACCCCCTACACTGCCCGAACACCACTGCTCTGCCCAAAACCCTGAAATGCCACCTCCAGCACGACCCCCTACACTGCCCGAACATAACTCCACTGTCCTAAACCCTGAAACACAACCCCTGCACGACTCCCTACACTGCCTGAACACCACTGCACTTCCCTAAATCCTGAAACACCATCCCCAGCAAGACCCCCTACGCTGCCCGAACACCACTGCACTGCCCTAAACCCTGAAACACCACCCCCGCACAACCCCCTACGCTGCCTGAACACCACTGCCCTAAAGACTGAAACACCAGCCCCAGCACGACCCCATACACTGCCCGAACACCACTGCGCTGCCCTAAACCCTGAAACACCAGCCCCAGCATGAACGCCTACACTGCCCGAACACCACTGCGCTGCCCTAAACCCAGAAACACAACCCCCCGCACGATGCCCTACACTGCCCAAACACCACTGCACTTCCCCAAACCCTAAAACACCACCCCCAGCCAGACCCCCTACACTGCTAGAACACCACTGCACTGCTCTAAACCCTGAAATGCCACCCCCCGCAAGACCCCCTACACAGCCCGAACACCACTGCACTAAACCATGAAAAGCCACCCCCAGCAAGACCCCCTACACTGCCCGAACACCACTGCACTGCCCTAAACCCTGAAACACTATCCCCAGCAAGACCCCCTACGCTACTCGAACACCTCTGCCCTAACTCTGAAACACCAGCCCCAGGACGACCCCCTACGCTGCCCGAACAGCACTGCACTGCCCTAATCCCTGAAACACTACCCCCTGCATGACCCCCTACGCAGTGCGAATACCACTGCACTGCCCTAAACCCTGAAACACCACCCCTCACACAACCCTCTACGCTGCCTGAACACCACTGCACTTCCATAAATCCTGAAACACCATCCCCAGCAAGACCCCCTACGCTGCCCGAACACCACTGCACTGCCTTAAACCCTGAAACACCACCCGCCGCACAACCCCCTACGCTGCCTGAACACCACTGCCCTAAACCCTGAAACACCAGCCCCAGCACAACCCCATACACTGCCCGAACACCACTGCGCTGCCCTAAACCCTGAAACACAAGCCCCAGCATGAATGCCTAAAATGCCCGAACACCACTGCGCTGCCCTAAACCCAGAAACACAACCCCCCGCACGATGCCCTACACTGCCCAAACACCACTGCACTTCCCCAAACCCTAAAACACCACCCCAAGCCAGACCCCCTACACTGCCCGAACACCACTGCACTGCTCTAAACCCTGAAATGCCACCCCAGCAAGACCCCCTACACAGCCCGAACACCACTGCACTAAACCCTGAAAAGCCACCCCCAGCAAGACCCCCTACACTGCCCGAACACCACTGCACTGCCCTAAACCCTGAAACACCAGCCCCAGCAAGACCCCCTACGCTGCCCGAACACCTCTGCCCTAAACTCTGAAACACCAGCCCCAGGACGACCCCCTACGCTGCCCGAACAACACTGCACTGCCCTAATCCCTGAAACACCACCCCCTGCATGACCCCCTACGCTGTCCGAATACCACTGCACTGCCCTAAACCCTGAAACACCAGCCCCCACACAACCCCCTACGCTGACCGAACACCACTGCCATAAACCCTGAAACACCACCCCCGCAGGACCCCCTACGCTACCCGAACACCACTGCGCTGTCCTAAACCCCGAAACACCATCCCCAGCATGACCCCCTACACTGCCCGAACACCACTGCACTTCCCTAAACCCTGAAACACCACCCCCGCAAGACCCCCTACACTGCCCGAACTCCACTGCACTTCCCTAAATGCTGAAACACCTCCCCCACACTACCCCTTACACTGCCCGAACACCACAGCACTGCCCTAAACCCAGTAACACCACCCCCGCATGACCCCCTACACTGCCCGAACACCACTGCACTGCCCTAAACCCTGAAACACCAACCCCGCATGAGCCCCTACACTGCCCGAACACTACTTTACTGCCCTAAACCCTGAAACACCAGCCCCAGCAAGACCCCCTACGCTGCCCGAACACCACTGCCCTAAACCCTGAAACACCAGCCCAGGACGACCCCCTACGCTGCCCGAGCACAAATTCCCTAAACCCTGAAACACCTTCCCCCGCACGACCCCCTACGCTGCCCGAACACCACTGTGCTGCCCTAAACCCTGAAACACCACCCCCCGCATGACCCTCTACACTACCCGAACACCACTGCTCTGCCCTAAACCCTGAAACTCCTCCCCCGCACGACCCCTACACTGCCCAAACAACCCTGCGCTGCCCTAAACCCTGAAACACCACCACCGCACGACCCCCTACACTGCCCAAACACCACTGCGCTGCCCTAAACCCTCAAACACCACCCCCGCATGACCCCCTACACTACCTGAACACCATTGCACTGCCTTAAACCCTATAACGCCATGCCCAGCATGACCAACTACACTGCCCGAACACCACTGCACTAAACCCTGAAAAGCCACCCCCAGCAAGACCCCCTACACTACCCAAACACCACTGCACTGCCCTAAACCCTGAAACACCAGCCCCAGCAAGACCCCACACGCTGCCCGAACACCACTGCCCTAAACCCTGAAACACCAACCCCTGCATGACCCTCTATGTAGCCCGAACACCTCTGCACTGCCCTAAACCCTGAAACACCACCCCCCGCACAACCAGCTTTGCTGCCGGAACACCACTGCCCTAAACCCTGAAACACCACCCCCAGCAAGACCCCCTACACTTCTCGAACACCACTGAACTGCCCTAAACCCTGAAACGCCACCGCCAGCATGACCCCCAACACTGCCCGAACACTATTGCACTGCTCTAAACCCTGGAACACCACCCCCAGCACGACCCACTACACTGCCCAAACACCACTGCTCTGCCCAAAACACTGAAACGCCACCCCCAGCACGACCCCCTACACTGCCCGAACACCACTGCACTGCCCTAAACCCTGAAATGCCACCCCCAGCATGACCCCCTACACTACCCGAACACTACTGCACTGCCCTAAAGCCTGAAACGCCACCCCAATCACGACCCACTACACTGCCCGAACACCACTGCTCTGCCCTAAACCCTGAAACACCAGCCCCAGCAAGACCCCCTATGCTGCCCGAACACCACTGCACTGCCCTAAACCCTGAAACACCACCCCCTGCACAACCCCCTATGCTGCCTTAACACCACTGCCCTAAACCCTGAAACACCAGCCCCAGCATGACCCCATACACTGCCCGAACACCACTGCGCTGCCCTAAACCCTGAAACACCAGCCCCAGCATGAACGCCTACAAAGCCCGAACACCACTGCGCTGCCCTAAACCCAGAAACACAACCCCCCGCACGACGCCCTACACTGCCCAAACACCACTGCACTAAACCCTGAAAAGCCACCCCAGCACAATCCCCTACACTGCCTGAACACCAATGCCCTAAACCCTGAAACGCCACCCCCGCACTACCCCCTATGCTGCCCGAACACCACTGCACTGCCTTAAACCCAGAAACGCCACACCCGCAAGACCCCCTACACTGCCCGGACACCACTGCACTGCCCTAAGCCCTGAAATGCCACCCCGCATGGCCCCCTACACTGCTTAAACACCACTGCACTGCCCTAAACCCTGAAACACCTCCCCGCATGACCCCCTACACTTCCCGAACACCACTGAAATGCCCTAAACCCTGAAACGCCACCACCAGCATGACCCCCAACACTGCCCGAACACTATTGCACTGCTCTAAACCCTGGAACACCACCCCCAGCACGACCCACTACAATGCCTGAACACCACTGCTCTGCCCAAAACACTGAAATGCCACCCCCAGCACGACCCCCTACACTGCCGGAACACCACTGCATTGCCCTAAACCCTGAAACGCCACCCCCAGCACGACCCCCTACACTGCCCGAACACCACTGCACTGCCCAAAACCCTGAAATGCCACCCCCAGCACGACCCCCTACACTGCCCGAACATCACTGCACTGTCCTAAACCCTGAAACACAACCCCTGCACAACTCCCTACACTGCCTGAACACCACTGCACTTCCCTAAACCTTGAAACACCATCCCCAGCAAGACCCCCTACGCTGCCCGAACACCACTGCACTGCCCTAAACCCTGAAACACCACCCCCGCACAATCCCCTAGGCTGCCTGAACACCACTTCCCTAAACCCTGAAACACCAGCCTCAGCACGACCCCATACACTGCCCGAATACAACTGCGCTGCCCTAAACCCTGAAACACCAGCCCCATCATGAACGCCTACACTGCCCGAACACCACTGCGCTGCCCTAAACCCAGAAACACAACCCCCCGCACGACGCCCTACACTGCCCAAACACCACTGCACTTCCCCAAACCCTAAAACACCACCCCAGCCAGACCCCCTACACTGCCCGAACACCACTGCACTGCTCTAAACCCTGAAATGCCACCCCCAGCAAGACCCCCTACACAGCCTGAACACCACTGCACTAAACTCTGAAAAGCCACCCCCAGCAAGACCCCCTACACTGCCCGAACACGACTGCACTGCCCTAAACCCTGAAACACCAGCCCCAGCAAGATCCCCTACGCTGCCCGAACACCTCTGGCCTAAACTCTGAAACACCAGCCCTAGGACGACCCCTACGCTGCCCGAACAGCACTGCACTGCCCTAATCCCTGAAACACCACCCCCTGCATGACCCCCTACGCTGTCCGAATACCACTGCACTGCCCTAAACCCTGAAACACCACCCCCCACACAACCCCCTACGCTGACCGAACACCACTGCCATAAACCCTGAAACACCACCCCCGCATGACCCTCTACGCTACCCGAACACCACTGCGCTGTCCTAAACACTGAAACACCACCCCCAGCACGACCCCCTACACTGCCTGAACACCACTGAGCTGTCCTAAACCCCGAAACACCATCGTCAGCATGACCCCCTACACTGCCCGAACACCACTGCACTTCCCTAAACCCTGAAACACCATCCCCGCAAGACCCCCTACACTGCCCGAACTCCACTGCACTTCCCTAAATGCTGAAGCACCCCCCCACACTACCCCTTACACTGCCCGAACACCACTGCACTGCCCTAAACCCTGTAACACCACCCCCGCATGACCCCCTACACTGCCCGAACACCACTGCACTGCCCTAAACCCTGAAACACAACCCTCGCATGAGCCCCTACACTGCCCGAACACGACTTTACTGCCCTAAACCCTGAAACACCAGCCCCAGCAAGACACCCTACGCTGCCCGAACACCACTGCCCTAAACCCTGAAACACCAGCCCAGGACGACCCCCTATGCAGCTCGAGCACCACTTCCCTAAACCCTGAAACACCACCCCCCGCACGACCCCCTACGCTGCCCGAACACCACTGTGCTGCCCTAAACCCTGAAACACCACCCCCGCACGACCCCCTACACTACCCGAACACCACTGCTCTGCCCTAAACCCTGAAACTCCTCCCCCGCACGACCCCTATGCTGCCCAAACACCCCTGCGCTGCCCTAAACCCTGAAACACCTCCCCCGCACGACCCCCTACGCTGCCCAAACACCCCTACGCTGCCCTAAACCCTGAAACACCACCCCCCGCATGACCCCCTACACTGCCCGAACACCACTGTGCTGCCCTAGACCCTGAAACACCACCCCCGCACGACCCCCTACACTAACACCACTGCACTGCCTTAAACCCTGAAACGCCATGCCCAGCATGACCAACTACACTGCCCGAACACCACTGCACTAAACCCTGAAAAGCCACCCCCAGCAAGACCCCCTACACTACCCAAACACCACTGCACTGCCCTAAACCCTGAAACACCAGCCCCAGCAAGACCCCCCACGCTGCCCGAACACCACTGCCCTAAACCCTGAAACACCAACCCCTGCATGACCCTCTATGTAGCCCGAACACCTCTGCACTGCCCTAAACCCTGAAACACCACCCCCCGCACAACCAGCTTTGCTGCCGGAACACCACTGCCCTAAACCCTGAAACACCAGTCCCAGGACGACCCTCTACGCTGCCCGAACACCACTGCACTGCCCTAAACCCTGAAATGCCACCCCCAGCACGACCCCCTACACTGCCTGAACACCACTGCACTGCCCTAAACCCTGTATCGCCACCACCAGCACGACCCCCTACACTGCCCGAACACCACTGCTCTGCCCAAAACCCTGAAATGCCACCCCCAGCACGACCCCCTACACTGCCCGAACATAACTCCACTGTCGTAAACCCTGAAACACAACCCCTGCACGACTCCCTACACTGCCTGAACACCACTGCACTTCCCTAAATCCTGAAACACAATCACCAGCAAGACCCCCTACGCTGCCCAAACACCACAGCACTGCCCTAAACCCTGAAACACCACCCCCGCACAACCCACTACGCTGCCTGAACACCACTGCCCTAAACCCTGAAACACCAGCCCCAGCATGACCCCATACACAGCCCAAACACCACTGAGCTGCCCTAAACCCTGAAACACCAGCCCCAGCATGAACGCCTACACTGCCCGAACACCACTGCGCTGCCCTAAACCCAGAAACACAACCCCCCCGCACAATGCCCTACACTGCCCAAACACCACTGCACTTCCCCAAACCCTAAAACACCACCCCCAGCCAGACCCCCTACACTGCCCGAACACCACTGCACTGATCTAAACCCTGAAATGCCACCCCCAGCAAGACCCCCTACTCAGCCCGAACACCACTGCACTAAACCCTGAAAAGCCACCCCCAGCAAGACCCCCTACACTGCCCGAACACCACTGCACTGCCCTAAACCCTGAAACACCAGCCCCAGCAAGACCCCCTACGCTGCCCGAACACCTCTGCCCTAAACTCTGAAACACCAGCCCTAGGACAACCCCCTACGCTGCCCGAACAGCACTGCACTGCCCTAACCCATGAAACACCACCCCCTGCATGACCCCCTACGCTGTCCGAATACCACTGCACTGCCCTAAACCCTGAAACACAACCCACTACGCTGACCGAACACCACTGCCATAAACCCTGAAACACCATCCCCGCAGGACCCCCTACGCTACCCGAACACCACTGCGCTGTCCTAAACACTGAAACATCACCACCAGTACGACCCCCTACACTGCCTGAACACCACTGAGCTGCCCTAAACCCCGAAACACCATCCCCAGCATGACCCCCTACACTGCCCGAACACCACTGCACTTCCCTAAACCCTGAAACACCACCCCCGCAAGACCCCCTACACTGCCCGAACTCCACTGCACTTCCCTAAATGCTGAAACACCTCCCCCACACTACCCCTTACACTGCCCGAACACCACAGCACTGCCCTAAACCCTGTAAGACCACCCCCGCATGACCCCCTACACTGCCCGAACACCACTGCTCTGCCCAAAACCCTGAAATGCCACCCCCAGCACGACCCCCTACACTGCCCGAACATAACTCCACTGTCCTAAACCCTGAAACACAACCCCTGCACGACTCCCTACACTGCCTGAACACCACTGCACTTCCCTAAATCCTGAAACACCATCCCCAGCAAGACCCCTACGCTGCCCGAACACCACTGCACTGCCCTAAACCCTGAAACACCACCCCCGCACAACCCCCTACGCTGCCTGAACACCACTGCCCTAAACCCTGAAACACCAGCCCCAGCACGACCCCATACACTGCCCGAACACCACTGCGCTGCCCTAAACCCTGAAACACCAGCCCCAGCATGAACGCCTACACTGCCCGAACACCACTGCGCTGCCATAAACCCAGAAACACAACCCCCCACACGATGCCCTACACTGCCCAAACACCACTGCACTTCCCCAAACCCTAAAACACCACCCCCAGCCAGACCCTCTACACTGCCCGAACACCACTGCACTGCTCTAAACCCTGAAATGCCACCCCCAGCAAGACCCCCTACACTGCCCGAACATAACTCCACTGTCCTAAACCCTGAAACACAACCCCTGCACGACTCCCTACACTGCCTGAACACCACTGCACTTCCCTAAATCCTGAAACACCATCCCCAGCAAGACCCCTACGCTGCCCGAACACCACTGCACTGCCCTAAACCCTGAAACACCACCCCCGCACAACCCCCTACGCTGCCTGAACACCACTGCCCTAAACCCTGAAACACCAGCCCCAGCACGACCCCATACACTGCCCGAACACCACTGCGCTGCCCTAAACCCTGAAACACCAGCCCCAGCATGAACGCCTACACTGCCCGAACACCACTGCGCTGCCATAAACCCAGAAACACAACCCCCCACACGATGCCCTACACTGCCCAAACACCACTGCACTTCCCCAAACCCTAAAACACCACCCCCAGCCAGACCCTCTACACTGCCCGAACACCACTGCACTGCTCTAAACCCTGAAATGCCACCCCCAGCAAGACCCACTACACAGCCCGAACACCACTGCACTAAACCCTGAAAAGCCACCCCCAGGAAGACCCCCTACACTGCCTGAACACCACTGCACTGCCCTAAACCCTGAAACACCAGCCCCAGCAAGACCCCCTACGCTGCCCGAACACCTCTGACCTAAACTCTGAAACACCAGCCCCAGGACGACCCCCTACGCTGCCCGAACAGCACTGCACTGCCCTAATCCCTGAAACACTACCCCCTGCATGACCCCCTACGCTGTCCGAATACCACTGCACTGCCCTAAACCCTGAAACATCACCCCCCACACAACCCCCTACGCTGACCGAACACCACTGCCATAAACCCTGAAACACCACCCCCGCAGGACCACCTACGCTACCCGAACACCACTGCGCTGTCCTAAACCCTGAAACACAACCCCTGCACGACTCCCTACACTGCCTGAACACCACTGCACTTCCATAAATCCTGAAACACCATCCCCAGCAAGACCCCCTACGCTGCCGGAACACCACTGCACTGCCCTAAACCCTGAAACACCACCCCCCGCACAACTCCCTACGCTGACTGAACACCACTGCCCTAAACCCTGAAACACCAGCCCCAGCACAACCCCATACACTGCCCGAACACCACTGCGCTGCCCTAAACCCTGAAACACCAGCCCCAGCATGAACGCCTACAATGCCCGAACACCACTGCGCTGCCCTAAACCCAGAAACACACCCCCCGCACGATGCCCTACACTGCCCAAACACCACTGCACTTCCCCAAACCCTAAAACACCACCCCCAGCCAGACCCCCTACACTGCCCGAACACCACTGCACTGCTCTAAACCCTGAAATGCCACCCCCAGCAAGACCCCCTACACAGCCCGAACACCACTGCACTAAACCCTGAAAAGCCACCCCCAGCAAGACCCCCTATGCTGTCCGAATACCACTGCACTGCCCTAAACCCTGAAACACCACCCCCCACACAACCCCCTACGCTGACCGAACACCACTGCCATAAACCCTGAAACACCACCCCCGCAGGACCCCCTACGCTACCCGAACACCACTGCGCTGTCCTAAACACTGAAACACCACCCCCAGCACGACCCCCTACACTGCCCGAACACCACTGCACTTCCCTAAACCCTGAAACACCACCCCCGCAAGACCCCCTACACTGCCCGAACTCCACTGCACTTCCCTAAATGCTGAAACACCTCCCCCACACTACCCCTTACACTGCCCGAACACCACAGCACTGCCCTAAACCCTGTAACACCACCCCCGCATGACCCCGTACACTGCCCGAACACCACTGCACTGCCCTAAACCCTGAAACACCACCCCCGCATGAGCCCCTACACTGCCCGAACACCACTGCCCTAAACCCTGAAACACCAGCCCGGGTCGACCCCCTACGCTGCCCGAGCACCAATTCCCTAAACCCTGAAACACGTCGCCCCGCACGACCCCCTACGCTGCCCAAACACCACTGTGCTGCCCTAAACCCTGAAACACCACCCCCCGCATGACCCCCTACACTACCCGAACACCACTGCTCTGCCCTAAACCCTGAAACTCCTCCCCCGCACGACCCCCTACGCTGCCCAAACAACCCTGCGCTGCCCTAAACCCTGAAACACCACCCCCGCACGACCCCCTACACTGCCCGAACACCACTGCGCTGCCCTAAACCCTCAAACACCACAACCCGCATGACCCCCTACACTACCCGAACACCACTGCACTGCCTTAAATCCTGAAACGCCATGCCCAGCATGACCAACTACACTGCCCGAACACCACTGCACTAAACCCTGAAAAGCCACCCCCAGCAAGACCCCCTACTCTACCCAAACACCACTGCACTGCCCTAAATTCTGAAACACCAGCCCCAGCAAGACCCCCACGCTGCCCGAACACCACTGCCCTAAACCCTGAAACACCAACCCCTGCATGACCCTCTATGCAGCCCGAACACCTCTGCACTGCCCTAAACCCTGAAACACCACCCCCCCCCGCACAACCAGCTTTGCTGCCCGAACACCACTGCCCTAAACCCTGAAACACCACCCCCAGCAAGACCCCCTACACTTCTCGAACACCACTGAACTGCCCTAAACCCTGAAACGCCACCGCCAGCATGACCCCCAACACTGCCCGAACACTATTGCACTGCTCTAAACCCTGGAACACCACCCCCAGCACGACCCACTACACTGCCCGAACACCACTGCTCTGCCCAAAACACTGAAACGCCACCCCCAGCACGATCCCCAACACTGCCCGAACACCACTGCACTGCCCTAAACC